>NW_010141837.1:0-25228 GCF_000699245.1 Pterocles gutturalis
GTCGGCACCCGCCGGGCAGGGGCTTCGCCAGCGCCTTCCTCCGGGGGCGAACACCAAGGGGGTCACCCCGGGCTGGGGCGTGCAGGCCCCCAGGGACAGGTAGCTGCGGGTTGATAGCACGTTGATAGCACGGGGGAACCGCCCCAGAGCAGCAGGTGACATCCTGGTAACGCTTAGGAGGGACGATTCTGAGAGACCAAAGTGGCCACAAGGTAACACAACGGATGCAGCTCTCTCACAGCAAGTGATAGCGCGGGGAGGAGAGAGAAGAAACGAAGAACAATTATTTGAGACCATCAACCCGAAAGCAAAGAAACCCGAGCTTTTAAATGAAACTTAACAACAGTCCCGTAAAAGGCTCTTTTCAGCCATTTCTGTAGTAGCTGTTACCCAAGGATGTACTTGTGCACTTCAGGAAGAAGGCAGCCAGCCTTGCCATTGAAGAAGCACTGTTCTGTGATGCCAGGAACTTTTGTATTAATACAAGTTCCCAAAATAGACTGTGACACAATAGAAAATACCAGCTCTGAGAGGCTGTTTAGTACACATGTGCTGAAAACTTCGGTTAATCTATATAATATGCAAGGTTCATAACCCCCTACAACTGCTGTTGCCCAGTCCTTCAACAAGTGTAAAATCCTACATCCTTAACTTTACAAAGCTCAGTGGCCCCAGATCTCCTTTGTTTCAAAGGGCACAAGGCTTTGGGCAGCTGTTCTGGCAACCAGAAGAATACAGTGCGTGCCCCGGACAATCCTCCAACTGCAGTGTGTGTACCAGCCAGCTGGGACGCCTCACGCATTCCGTAAGTGGTAAATCATGCTGTCGTGGAGCTGATGCAGATGTACTTTCCATTTGGAAAGCAGATCCTTTTTCCTGGTGCACAAGGGAGAATTAACCTGGCATCCTCTTATGCTCCTCTCTGGTCCTGCACACCAGCTGAGGCTTCAACACTGCTGAGATTAGTTTTCACCAATAACCAGGAGGATGAGTGTAAAGACAAGCCTCACTTCTCCCTCATAAAACTTAGTATTAAGAATAAAAACAAGGTTCAAGCTGAAAATTACACTTCCTAAGAGTCTTAATATATTTAAAGACTTTTTCAATGCCAGCAGGTAAATTACTACCGTATTGTGAAGGTTTTAAGCAATGTCATTTACTTTTTCTCACTGAAACTGCAAGGTCTTTCTTACCGGCATCTCGACTCGCAGCAGATCAAAAAAAAAGCTTGAAAAAGGCCTCCAAGGCCTGGTGGTCCACCGCCACCAAAGCTTCCACCACTGCCACCACCAAAACTGCCGCCGCTGCCACTGCCACCTCCTGCAAAGCCACCGCTGCCACCTCCACCAGGTCCTTTGGGTTCTGTTGGGAAAAAAAAGTCCCCCACGTTAAGCAGAGAAGCAATCCTGCAAAGTCATCTCTTTCATTAAAGGAACACTTGTAACTGGGGAAAAATGGACAAGCTTTCAAAAGACACGAGTCTGTTCAGGCTGGGTCATCACAGCTACCAGCACCACCACTATTGCACCATGGAAGAGGTGGTGCAATAAACAGCCACTGTGTTTTACTAAGCCACCACTTTCCTTTAGTCTGCTATAGACTGGAAAGCAAAGAAACAGTCACTATGGAGAATTTGGAACTGAGCATGGATGGGACCTCTGAGAATATCATGTTGTCTTTGTTGGCATCTTTTTAGCTGCTTCCCATTTCTTCATACCTTTGCTCTCTTATGCTTCCCCTCCACTTCTCCTAAGCAACCTGAGAGACAGGCCAATCCCACGGGAAATGAGGAAGGAAAAGGGAAAAGGGAAAAAAAGGGAAAAGGGAAGGAAGATGACAGAGGTGTCCTTCCTTTTGGAGGTGTCTCGTGATCAGTTCTGGGAATGCACAGACCTCTGTCACTATTGATGTTGTTGCAACACATCTGCTTATTTAAACAAAGCCTAGTGGGGAAAGAGATTTCAGTTCTGGTTACTTTCCTGTAGGTCTAGAAATGCAGTGACAGGCTCATTAACTGCTGTTTTTTCCAATAGGCAGAAATTATTTTATCAGCCTCCCCCTTCCTCTCCCATTTCGCTCTAATATCAGTGCTTCTGCTGTGACAACACTGAGATGCTAAAAGTAAAATGAGTGTTTTCACAACTACAAATACAGGGAAGAGCCCTGTTCAGAGCATCACTGCAAAATGAGCAGGTCTGCAGGCTGGGATATCTGTGGAGATCAGCTCTCAGATGAACAGGCTACATAGCTGAGGGATCAATTGCTTAATTTCTGGGCATCTCAATTTCCACAGCTTTGGGTGGGAAAAAGTTTAACTGGCTTTAATTAAAACCAGTGGATGAAAAGCACTTCTAATAACCCCACTCAGAAAAAAAGGAAGAAGAATGTGTTCGTGGGGGAATGTTTCACATCATCCTTCTCTTAAGCATGTTAGCTCAGTTCAGCTCTGACTCATGTAGGGTGTGAACCTCTGGAGAAATGCTGCTACTATGGTTTAGTCTTTCACCATTATTTGTTAATTCATATAAACAAGATAATAGGCTGCATCGTTTTAATCTTACTGTTTACCCCTCCTTTAATCCCCTTAATACTTTTCTCTATTATTAATTCCCTTAATCCTTTTTTTCAACTCATTACAATAGCTAGAATGTGTAACTTTGTTTTCAGAGATAATATGCAAGTGTTTAAAAACTAAGTACCTGGCTGACTACAGGACCGTGTCTATTTTTTAAAATTATTCTTATTTGGTCACACTCCCTTTGGGCATTTCCTTCTTTCCTCATCATCTTCCTACCACAGTCCAGACTTTAATTGCATGGCCAGACCGGGACTGAGTTGTATCACATTTGCTAATCAGTCTGTAGGAGTGTCTTCTCTCCCTAGGCAATAAGTGCTGTTCCTCCAACGTAGCAGGCCCTTGTTCCTTGCTCTTCTCCTGTTTCTGCTTTGTCTTCCCAATACTTCTGCTACATGGGCTTTTCCTGCCGTGGTGTACAGTGAGACACCACAGCAGTGCAGCTGGATGGAGACCTTTCTCCATTCTGGTAAGTGAAGCTGCCACCTTGTGCCTGAGCACCGCTGGGCAGCCAGGCTTAGCCAAAAAGATAACACCCCTGAGTCACGCCAGGAGTGGAAAAACGGCATACAGCGGAGTGACACCCAGGTGGGGCTGTGACTCCTGGATCTGGTTTTGCTTTAAGTGGTACTGAGGCCATTAAAAAGCCAATGGTGTAATGTCAGGGCTGTCTTTATGCTGTTTATGTCTTTATGCAGAAGTGGAGTCTGAAATTCCACTTCACTCTCTGGGCTCTCCTCAGTCCTGACAGGGCTTTTGTTTGCCTGATCTGCTGCAGCTCCTCAGCAGAGCTCCTAGTAGGGTTTGCATAGTTTTCTGAGTTAAGCAAACGAAAAAGTGAACTGCTTTATGGGAGCAAACAAACAAACAATCACTTGCATTTCATAAGCAGTATTTGATTTCTCAGCTGACTTAATCCGTAATGTAGAAAATTTATATATGCCAACTTGTGACATTTTATTTTACCTACTTCTCTCATGGCCGTTCATCTGATGATATATAAAATAATTTTCTGCATTCAGATATGTAGAACCATTCATGTATACAGAAACTCCAACATGCAGAATCATACTTACTGTCTAGAATTGGAGCACTTCTGTCATTAGTAACAGTCTTCTTTAGCTTTTTTCCTTTGGTAATATCAGATAATAGAGCATTTCGCCCTGCTTGTTCTGACCTGCTTAGGGATGGTTTTTCGGTATTTGCCTGCAAAATAAAATAAAAAATGAGGAGGGAAAATAAACCTCAACTTCTAGCTACTAAGTTCTGCTCAAATGTGGTAGTTACCCGAGACCTCAATTTCTGTTTTAACGGCACTTCAGCGTGTAGCGTGCTGTGTCTGGTTTTCTGAATTATGTTATAGGTAGCTGCCCTTGTTACTGACTCAAGGCCCCAAACACTGCTGCTGTTCTAACCCACACTATGCACTGGAAACAGAACACTTCAATGTGAATTCAGATTATCTGAACTCAAGATTTAGAGTCTCTGATTTTTTTAAAGCCAAGGCATATCTGTTGCAAATTGCCATTTTAGAGACTGAACAAGAACAGACTACACACAAAATTTGATTACACAAAAAAGGTGGACATTCTTGAAAGTTGTAGTGAAAACTCCTAATATACAAATTCTGGATAAATCAGAAGAAAGATGGAATTTTACTTACTAATTTAGTTTTGATAGAAATACTTAAAATGGCAATCACCGCTTCAACAATATAGACCTCTTCAAACACACCCAATAAAACCTTTAGGTTTGTCTCAATGGTCTTCTCTTTTCAGTTATGTTTTAGTGACACAGTTTTTCAAGGAAGAACCAAAAGAAATACGCATACACTTACGTGCCTACATACACACACATATACATATGGTTAGTTCTAGGAAATGGTGGTTCCTGAAAAGATTTCTAACCTATCAGATCAGTATTGTGGAAATTTCCTGAAAGGTGGTGGGAGTTGCCATGGAGGGATGAAGCACAGAGTCTGTTATCTTGCTTGTGGTGGAAAATGACAGAAAGACTCTTCAGCAGCACAGCCCAACCTATCTGTGTAACCAGCTAGGGTTTTGCTATGAAAAATATCTGAGTTCTTTATAACAGCATTTCAAGATGCCTTTTCTTTCTTGTCAGTGAGGTGACTGACTCTGATACCACAGGCTGGTTGAGGGACCTGTGCTGGCTAAGAATTATCCTTACCAAATTTAAAAAATAGGATTGATTTTTTTTTTCTAGCTTTGGTCATGTAATTACTAGAGTAGAACAAGGGAGAAGGTGGGAGCATGTGGCTGGATAAAGGCCAGGGGAGGGCAAGACTTCAATTCCCTGACTTAGACAAGCTGTTGAAGAGCTGTGCCTCTCTGCCCAGGATCCCTACACCAGATCAAACCACTAGTGTGGGAGGAAGAGGAGGATGGAGAGTCAATGTGGCTAGTGACACCCATATGGGCCCTGGGAGAGAGTGGAAGTAATGGTCCCTCTCGTAGGATCAATTATCACCCATAAACAAAATGTTGGAGACCTCTTCCCAAATATCATTCATACCCTTGTCCACACCTCAATGCCTCTGGACATTCCTTTCAGTATGACAAGCAGCAACAGAGGACAGCGTACACTGTACATTTATCTCCTGTAAAACTTACCAAGGCCAGCGTTGGGGGCGGAGGGGGAGCAGGAGGGGGAGGCACAGGCATGGTGGAAGGCTGAGCTCTGCCTCGTCTTGCTAAGAAACCTGCACAGCAAAACACAGAAACACATGCCCAGAGTTTAATGGATCTCTCACCTTTGGGAGTACTTTCTACTCAGGTAAAAACTACCCCTGCAGCTAATAGGTTTATCTGGCACGTTTTCTAAGTTTAAAGAGCCTGTAAAAAGCACTTCATATTTCACTGTATGGAAACCAGCTGCATCCTTAAATGGGGGCTCCCTATATGATCCCCACTGCCATGCAAGCTCACAGATATACATATGCAGTTTTTCACACATACACAACCCATGCATTGCTATGGGAACACACAAAAATGCAATATGGTCACATGCAACAATAAATAACAAAATTGAACCCCGTTTAATCCAACCATATTGTTCTGTGGAAGTACTTCAGGATAATCCCATAGCTGAAACCCTTACTTCAGGAAGGCATAATCTCTTTGTCATACTTGAAAAGAGATGACGATCTTTTAAAGCCCTTAAATTGCTGGAAGATACCCTCCTTCACACGCACTATTACAGGTAGGGTGGAACAACAGAGCTCTAGGAAGGACTCATGCTTCTTCCTTTCTCCTTGGTTGCTCTGTAGATGCCAAGCTCCATCATCACCTCTGAAGGAACTTCTTCTCAGGAGCAGCGCACACAGTCATGCCCTGTGCACTTTCCCAGAGGAGGAAGTGCAAGCAGGCAGCCTGGCTTCTCAGCTGGAGGGAAAAGCCTGCCTGCCAAAGCTCAGCTTTCCCCAAGCCTCTCTGCCAGAGATCAGGCTCCCTCTTTTCTCCACACCAAGCAGAACTTCTGACCTAGGGCAATCCTAGGAGGATCACACCTGAGATGTAAAACTTCACTGCAAAGGAAATATTAAACAAACAAACAAAAAAAAAAAAAAAAAAAAGGAAAAGCATCAAGGATTTTTTTTCAAGTCGCAAGGGCTTTTTGTGGCATTTCAGCATGCTGCTTGCTGGAACCATGCCTGTCAGAGGCTCCAGGTTTTTTCTAATGGTGCTATGGCATTTCAGCATGTGCTCTGCCCATTTACCTGAGCTAGCTTTAGCAACAGTGATTTGCCACTGCTTATATCATGTTTGCACAAGACAGGTAAACACAGTGGGAACAGGAATAAGGGTTATTCTCCAGACAACCCCAGGCTGACCATTGAGGTCCACAGGGCAGTTATGTAGAAGAATACCCAGGTCTTACTTTCTGAAGTCACTTAATTGTTTTTGATGAAACAGAGGATAACTGTAATAGAACAGTATCTGCCAAATGAACTTCATGCTAGGTACAGTACACTTTACAGTTTAAATGAGTGTTAGGAAAATGCTCTGAAGGGAACAAAATGGCATTTGCAGTGAGGGTTTGAGGTGAGTCACCACCTACAAAGACCGTAATGGCTCCGAGATGATCCGTGATATATGTGTGAGAAAAAAAATGGTTAGAAGTACAGATTTACCTTGTCAGATGCTCCCGCTTCAAAATAGTTAGAATACAGCTATAACACCCCCCCACCAAAAAAAAATAAAAAAAAAAAAAAAGAAAAAGCTGAGCTACCTTCCTCAGAAGAAAGCTTTTCTGAAATAAGACTTTAGTGTATTTTGTCCAAAATCTTTAAGGAGAAAAGGGCTTGGAAAGGAGTCAGACACATCACCTCTCACTCTGTCTGACTATCTAGAAAAAAACAGGGAGTTCAAAGTGGCGTGTGGCACTACCACTATCTCTAACGTTTGCAGGTTCTCTTCTCCTGTACTGCAGAAACTGATTCTCTTTCCAGTTACTGTGAAAGAGCAAGCGGAGCAGAGGGGAAGCTGGTGGACAGACTGACTGACAAAGAGGAAACTGCGTGAAGCCAAGCCTACGCAGTGCTGTGCAAACACATGCGTTAACAAAGTCCTGTAAACACACTGGCGTGCTCTCATGTGCCCTCTGGTGCGTTACGCTGCATTTTACAGCATCTCCACAGAACCACCAGCTGCACGTTCGGAGCATCTGCTTGACTTCAGTTATATTCCTGCCTTCCGTATTTCTAGCTCTCAGGCGTTACACAAAACTCTGCACAAAGCCCTATCCTCTCCCGATCTGCTTATCTTAAATGCAATATTTGAAATCTGAAGCCTATTAAAAGCACGGAGACTAATGCTGCTTTGTTCTTCAGCTTCCTGTTTAAAAAAATAGTCAACAGGAAAATTATTTCTTACAGCAGACCACAACCATCCTGTTTCTGAACACATTCTTTTCACAACTGCAGTTGTCTCTAGCGTAACTGTGCCATCAGGCTGTTTCACCAAGCTTTTAACTACTTCAACGGATTAAAAAGAGACAGAAAGATAAATTCTGCTCTCTGCACTGCTTTGCTAAGAGGCCAAAGCAGCCTGGATAATGCTCTGAGAGTCTCCTTGGCACTCCACGTGCCAAGGGGAAGTTTCCAGAGCAGGCAGAATAAAGTTTGGTTTGATATCAGACTTTTAAATTAATTTCTTAAGGCAGCTCAGACCTGAATGCAGCAAGTGAGCCTGCTGGTTCTCTAAAAAGCAGCATGTTTGCAAATACCATAACTTGTCCACCTCCCTGTCAGTTAAGCAATTTCTTTCTGCTGGTCTGTTCTACTTTTTTTCCTTTTAACTGGGTTGTTTCAGATCAGCTTCTTCAGGAATTGGTGGGGACAAAGGGGAAGCAAGGTAACGCATGCTTGAAGGCTGAGTTCTCTAAGGGGAAACCACTACTCACAGACACACCCAGACACTCCAAAACCCCCTCTGCACGTTATTTGCAAGGAGGTAAGGGGGAGAAAGGCACTGGGTGCCCCCTCTTTGCCAATCCCATCTTCCAGAGGGATGACATCCCCCGAGGTACCTGTAGTCACCATCTGCACACTAGCTAGTACCTCTTCTGGTACTGAAGGGCCAAACAGGACAGGAGTGGAAATTAGGTACACAGCTCCACTCCGGTGAGCTTAGCATTTAGCTACTGCTGAACAAGCCTTGTAGCACCCAGGGCAGTTACCAGGGAGGTCTGGAAAAGGGCATTTTGGAAGCACAGGACAAGTTTCTGTAATAGGACAAACTCGGGCAGAACTGGCCTGAAGTTTAATGCAAGCATCCTGCAGAGTTGTTTACTCATGATGTTCTGCTAGAGCACATGCTTCCCTTAGGAGCAATCAGAAAAGAGATCATATGGCATGACTCAGAAACCGGCGTGCCCACACACACAAGTATAATGCATACACTTACAGAGCCAGTAAAACACCCCGGTTTGTCAAATTTTAGCTTAAAATATAAGCTATAACACTGCTTCATTCTTACTTTTGTCACTCCCTGACTGGTGCTGAGAATTTCAGAAACTCAAGCTGAAACCTCGCAGCAAGAAATGGCACCTCTGCCTTTGAAGCTCTAACTCACTCTTGCTATTTGGTTGTCAAATTTTGTACACTCTATTTCATTATCTGTCTTCTTGTAAGCAAAAAAAAGGGATCGCTCTGGATTTTTAAATTTGATCACTATAAGCCCGTAGGAAGAATAATAACGTACTGAAGAGATGCAGCGACCCGAGGGCTTGCCCACACAGCAGAGCACAGTGCTGGGGCAGACCCCTGGGCTGAGCAGCACTTCTCGGGCTGCAGCAGGGAAGCAATCGAGTCAGCACAATGCTGAACTTGAATTCTGCAGCTACTTTGTTCATTACTAATTTGCAGGATCACTGTTTTGTGCGTAGCATAGAGGCGTCCTAAGATGCTACGTGTAACTCTGCAATTACAGGAAAATTTTGGTTACTGTCCTACACTTCAGCAATGGACTCAGTTCATTATTTATTTGCTCTTGGTCAGTGGGAAAGAGCTGTATTTAAGAAATGGACATTATGTTCAACTGCTAACAGCTGACACCATAAAATACCTTAAAGAGTAACCAATCCACCCAGTAGTAAATTTTACCTACCAAATCTGATAACAACCAAGTTGCTTGTGACACTTGGTGCTGCATGGTGCTGAAAAGGAATCAATTACAAAAGACCAGGGCTGAAGGCATATCAGCACTTTGAAACTCAGGACACGTGTCCTTGCATGTTTTCCAGGCAGTAGTGTAAATTATCACAACTTTTAAGGAGCAATATAGAAATGTTATATGTAGATGAGCATTGGTGGTGCAGCAGAAAGGATTACGGTAACTAACCCACACACGTACACCACAGCGTGGGCCCCTGAGCCCCAAACACAAAGGTCTGTATTGTCAGCAAGAGAGGAGGATTTCCACAGCTGGCAGTGGCAGCTGCTCTCCTGCTGCGAGGCAGGCACCAGCAGTGCCGGGCACACCACCGTTGGCTCTGGAGGTCCAGCCCCCTTGGGGCTGCCACTGCTATCAGCTTGCACCCCACCGCAGCCCTCACGCTCGCTCTGCACCACCTTGGCTACAGCCCCGTGCCAGGGCAGCCTCCCTGCAGACCACGGGCAGCCTTCTCGAGAGCCTGCATCTGCTGCCTTTTCAGAAAGCCACCCCAGCCGTTAGCAAACAAGATGCCCACCTGCTCCCAGGTAAACCATATAATCACATAAGGAAGCTCTGATTTCTGTAAGCTACCAGGCACACCTGTCAGTCACTACCAGAAATGGTATTAAAACATTATGATATGCAACACATTGTGATAAAAACTAATTTCACTTAAAAAACCAAAGTACAAGAGACAGTATATAATGCATTCTGCAAATAGCCCCTTGCTCCGCAAAGTAATCCATAATTAGCAAAAGCGGCACTAAACCGAACTCCACGAAAACACAAATTCTGGGCATTTCAGATTTAATTTGGTACTTCAGAAGTAATTTCAGGAGCATTACAAATGCTGAAAAGAAATGTGACATTTAACGCAGGAGGGACAGTGCAAACAACTGGACTGCAAGGGCACTGTTGGCATCTCGTCAGCCATTTTGAGCTGCTTCGAGGTGCCCCCTCCTAAACATATTGAGTCAGAGGCAGACAGACAGCTCACTGTGGTTAATCACTTCCTGCATGATTAATTTCCAAGCAAAAAAAGAGGAAGGAACAAACAACTGCAGAAATAAAATAGAAGTGATAGAACTCAAGGGGAAAAAAACCCAAAGTCGCCAATTAAAATGCTGATTGGCCCTCTGCAAAAGCACAGAACTTACAAACTGATGTTAATTTTATTTTTTCAAAACACATTACTTCCTGCTAATGAAATAAAGGAAAATTTTAAAAGTCTGAATTTGAGGAAATTGGGCTAGGTTACCAAGTACTTTAGTAAGGTAGCTCTCAAAACAGAAAGGACAGCTAACTATAAACATATTACAAAGTAGTTGGAAAATCATTTAAAGTCAGTTTCATATCGACCACAATATCTTTTCATGAGCTATTTTTTAACAGAGTACAGAACTATTAAACCATTTTGATAAAAAATGTTACCGCGATGTTGTGAAATTTGTTTGAGTCCCCCTGCTCCCACTTTCCCTGGTGGACCTGAGTCAATAGTAAGTCTATATGTCCCATGTTCTACCACTGCATCCTCCAAAGGCCAGAGCAGCTGTCTGCATTAAGAGAGTCAGTGCAGGAGTGCGGCAGGGTGTGAACAAGAGCTTTAAAGGGCCTTAAAGCTTTAAACATTTCACCCTTAAAACCACTTGCAGAGAACCGGACAGTCAAAAGAAGGACCAAGAGAGGAGAAGTTACTCTGGATGCATGAGACCCAGGGAAATTCTGGGGAGCTGCCACTGCCAGAGAGAGGAAGCCAGCTTTAGCTGGGACTTTCTGCATTTCAGAGAAGCTCTCCACAGTACCTGAAATTAGTGGTACGAGTATGACTTTCCATCCAGGCTGAAAAATGCCACCCCCTATGCAAAATGCCAGGGCTGTTACCAGCAATGCCAGAGAGCTCCTGCCTGGATCCCTAGTCAGAGCTTCCTTGCTCTTCACACAAATGGCCCTCAGAGGCGTGATGGATGATAGGCTTCATTCACGGGCACATGCGTGAAGTGGATGAGGTCTTTGTGGCCCCAAAGTAGGATTTAGCTCCAACCCAAATGACACACAGACACTGGCAATAACAGGAAGATCTGACATGAGGAACTGCATCTGTACAAACTTGGCAGTGACCAACTTGGGGGATGCAATGCCATCCTGCTGCAGTCAGGGGCCAAAAAGGAGAGAAGAGGAAAGCAAGAGCCTGGAGGTCTCTGGCGGGAGTGCATGGGGCAGTTCTTGGGGGAAGAAACACATGTCAAGTCAGTATCCCAGTGAACATTTTTTCAGCCCTACATAGGCTGCAGAGAGATTATATATTTTTTTAACTCTGTTTTGGTTTAGACATACCCTTTCAATAAATTGCAGAGTTTTAATCCTTTACCTCTTACAACAGCATAACTGAGCTATGTGAAAGGTGCAGATGATAGGCAGCTAGTGAGGAGCAGTAATATAAATAACCAAAAGAGCAAACAAACACAAGACTATTTAGAAAAAAAAAGAGAGGTGAGGTGTTTTCACATCTCTGTGCATGTTATCCCAGCCACTCACACCCTGCTGACCCTACAGCATCTCTATCTTCCTCCACCCCTCATGCGCACCTCCCTCATATCCCTGAGCACCCAGCCAAGCGCAGCAACCCTGCAGGCAGCACTGGCGCAGCTCATACTGGGCAACTCCCCAGACTCTTAAAACCCCCTAAACTCTTTCGATCTACTTCTTACCATCACAGGAAAACAGTAATAAAGCAGGTTACTGTGGGATGTCAGTGACAAGTGAGCTATCAGGCCACAGAGCCAGCACACAACCACGGGCTGCCAGAGAAGTAACAGCCAGATGCACTCATGGTCCACAGCAAGTTGCATCCAGCAAACCTCATCTGTCAGAGGCAACCAGGAGTTATATGGCAAAAATCCAGCAGTGCTGCATCCACGGAAAATTACAGCTAAGAAATAGGCCACTATGGTGTCAGAATGTTGTTTTAATCCAAGTATTTTAAAAAGCTTTTTCCTTTTTAGTGACATATTTTTCAAGATATGCAGAGGATCATAGGCAATAGCTAGCTTTGGAGGACTGTCCCCAGTTGCCCGTATAGTCACTATTTGGAAGAAGCAGCAAAGCTTTCAGTCAGTTTAAGTGTTTGGATGTGGAGTTGAGAAAAGCTGATAATCTAAGAGCAAACACACTGTAGCAGAAAGTATCTCTCTGACTCACTGAAAACAGAATTTGCTTCCATCCAATCCATGCTCCTACAATTTCTTTCAGCCAGCGCTTTCAGAGTAGACGTACAGAGATACTCCTGTCTGCTCAGGCTCTGAAAGTCAGCTCACGGGCCCAGCCACAGCGACCCTGCACCGGGGAGCGGGACCTCAGCCCTGCACATGGTACCTGGAGCAAAGCCCCTGCACCGGACACCTCAGCAAAGCCTCCTCAGCAGGAGGTCGGGGCCAAACACAACAGAAATCCACCATTACTGGGCTGTACCCCAGCCCTTGGGACAGGAGGACACAACTTGAGACATTGCAACCTCCTACAGCTCCCTCCCCACCCCTGCCAAAAAATGAAAAGCCCTTACCCCAGCCCCTCCACAAATACAAGCCCTAAAGCAAACAGCTTCACCCTCTCTCCCAGAAGTGATGGTGAAGGATTGAGCTCTTTGTGCCTCAGCTCTTACTCCAGCTGTCCAGAGCACAGCTGCCTGCAATATTCAATCACCTACCATCCAAGGCAGCCTTTAGTCCGCCCGAATGCTTGATACAATGCACGAGGCTGTGTTATCCTGGGCACACTGCCCAGCACGGCCAACGAGTGATTCACCAAGGCTGGAGGCAACCTTGGCATACAGTCCTGAAGAAAGAGACCCTTGTGACAGTCCTCTGGAGAGGCTGTAGGGACACACTCTCCACATAGGGACAAGGAGGATATGACGTCTCTCTCCACCTTACGCCCTCGCCTGTTCTTCCTTGTGAACATTTTGCATTCACAAAATACTGTTCCTGATACATCGCCCAAGAGCTTCTCTCCCATGGGGCTGCTTCTTCCAGTGCCTCTTTACTACAGAGGCGATCACTCGGTGTTGTGTGGTGTTCAGCAGTGTGTGCTTTGCTGCACAGCTTTCTCCCCAAAACTTTAGTCATCTGAAGCTCTAGGAGCTGCTGGTAGGGTGTAGTTCACAAATTAAGGATTTCTGCACACTGCCTCCAGCTTATGCAGTTCTAAATCAGAAAAAAAAATCCCATTGCATTAAATTGGGAAAAAATCCTGAAGAGCAGGACTCTTTAAACTCTGGCGGCGCGGCCCAGCAGGGTCGTGCGGGGCCGTACGGCAGCCGTCAGTCCATACGGGGAGGCTGGCAGAGCGCAGGCAGGTGTGCTGCCCGCACCCCACACCTGGTGACCCCGGGGTGGAAAGGCACGGGCTGACCCTTGGAGCCCCTGGCTTGTCACCATGAGAAAATAACTTTTGTTCACATTAGTGGCCCTGGCTTTTGCCCTTCCACCTACTGCTCCGTTTTTGTTTGTTTGTTTTTTGTGGTTTTGTTATTTTTTACCAGCCTGACCACTTGTTTGCCTTGTGTAGCATGAAAGCAGTTCTGCCCTTTGAATCAAATTGACAGAAGTCTAGAGGATTTTCTTGTCCCTTCTCTCCACTGTTTTATAGCATAACAGGCCAAAAGCATCAGAAATTATTGGGGTTTTTGGACACTGGAGTTGTTGCAACTTTCAGCCAGTGGGGAAAAAAATCATAGCAACCAAATTTCATGAGTGGGCCCCGGGATTTTGCTGATGGAGTTCTGCTGCCCACAGCTGCCCACCGGCGTGCCGTGGGACCCCTTCACAGCAGTGGGCACAAGGAGAGGGGCCTCTCTCTGCAAATCCCAAGACTGGGATGAAAGGAGCCTATTTGGAGCCATCGGTTATGTTTTGGGAGCAGTGGGACAGCCCACACCGCATCCTCTCCATGCCCACCTTTCTCTTCTGACCAACAGGATGACATGAAGCTGCAGTTGAAAGCATTTTACTGTAATGAAGGCACACAGAAAAGGATTAAGGATCAACTGTCGGATTATTTTACTTCTCAGCAGGTTTACTTCTCAGTAGGTGTAGGTTTAGAATTCAGTTGGCTTCAGCATTCAAATAGGCTTTTTTAACACAAAGTGTTTTCTTCATCACAATCAACAAAGTCTTACTAAACCCGCAGTGAACTGTGACTGGTCTACTAAAGCCAGCATCTATAAAATAATATTAAAATAGCGACTACCTCTAAAGGGGAAACCTGAGGCATAAGGGCCAGACATGTGGAATGAATTTAAAACACTGTTTTCTAATCCCTCTTTCTTGTAAATATTGCAATATTCCTATAAGAATGTTGAAAAACTGCAGTGCACTGAGATTAGTTCTGATTTCACATCAAAAGCCCAAACAAAAAGTTAAGTGGCCTGGGCAGTCAGCAGGGAAAAAACTATGCAAGCAAGAGTGCATTAGAGTTTTTACAGTCCAGGTGTCGACATGAATTAGAGAGTAACGTGAATACCTGTCATTAGAGGAGCAATCAAAGACTGATCTGCCTGGAGTGTGGGAAAAACAAAACAAAAGCCAGCCGCAGATCTGCATAATGTAAGGCAGCCTGCTCCACCAAAGACAGTCCAGAAAAATGAATACCACCTCAGAGCCAGGTTACTGTCAATAAAAGCCTCGGTTCAGTGCGGCAAGCCCCATAAATCAGTTTTGTGAGAAACAGGCAACTAGGTCTGGTAGCAATTTTAATTAAAAAATATCTCATTTTCCATTCTGAAAGTTAATTTTGGATAATTTGAGGCTGCAAAAAGTGCCGAGACTCCAAACCTCCACTAAAGTGGGTGGAGATGGAGAGACTGATTTTACTCTCACTAGAGGTTGTGAAAAGGCAGTTTGCAAAGGGGGCTGGATGAGACCCATTGTACCTTATGACTTTGCTGAATGTGTTTGAATTATTTGGGATAATCAGATCCAAAGATTAAGTAGAATGCATCCCGCAAAGTCCCTTGATGTTCTCTGCTGTGCAGGGATTTGCACTGTAGCTCAGGATTAGTCATTAAACCAGATCATTTGTAAGGCAATGAATGAATCATATTTGCACATAAGTAATGAGCTTGAGGAATGTCACAGTCAGCAGTCAAGGTTGGTGCTGGCTCCCACAACACCGTCTTGTGGATACAGAAGGCTGGTGGAGCAAGGACCGCAGCCACAGTCTGCACAGAGGTGCTATCACTTGTGTTCAACACTGCTGGCATCTTGCTTCATGAACCTGGGGAGAGCAACTGGCAAGATATACTGTCATTTGTTTCAAAGGACCACAACATATTGAAAAATTCCCTGTAACTTTCCCTCTGTGTCCTGCTCATAGACCACAAACTGACTAGAAACTCACGTCAGACCTTAAAAACAATTAGATACTAAATGAGGATTCATTTTGCATATGACTTGTATCCCCTGTGTTCACAAACCTTCTCTGACCTCTGATGCAAACAGCTATAAAATACCATTTGATCTGCCATTTAAATGCTTATTTCAGTAATACAGCCAGGGAAAGTTAAGTTCTTTGTAGACTCTGCTAGGCTGTTACAAAACAACTTATTTTTTGTAATTCACATTCCCAAAGGAATTAATGGAAGTTTGCAAATAAAGCAGTGAAAAATTTTCAGCTTACTGAGGTATAAATGAATATACACAAAATATACTATCACTTTGCCTAAAGAGTTTTTAGTATTTACTATGATTGGTATTTTATCATAGATCCTCCTTCTACGGATAGCTACAAAATGAAACTCTCTTAACATAATCTATGTATTAACTAGTTTACAGTAACTAAAAATTAACGCCACTTTCAAAGCCTGAAACCCCTGATATATGTGAAACTGGGCAACATACGCTGGGTATCTGCACATGCAAGGAGTTGGACAACAAAGTCTATTTGCACAAGCAATCAAAGCAGCTCACAGCATCCGTTCTTGCTCGCTTGGAAGAGGGCCTCTGCCCTCTGAGGTTTGGCCTGCTGTGTAGTTCATACTGCGTCTCAGAAAGCTTTCAGATGGGCTGCTATGGTTTCAGTAATTATTTTTAAAGGTTCCCAGCAATATAAAAACAAATCTGTGGAAAAGATTTTAAAATCAGGATGGAAAAAATAAAGAGGAGGGAAAAGTGGAGGCAAAAAGTAATCTGAAATAAACAGAGGGTGTGCTTTAGCAACAGCCCTCCCTCCCCCAAACTCCAGGACTTCAGTTGCCACTTTTTCACACTGGAGCCAACCTTAGCTCACCCCAAACTACTCTGATACTGTGGCCAAAAGGTGATCATCTTTTCAAAAGAGTCTGAAAAACTTTGGAAACTGTGTCCAAAGCAATAAAAAAGAAACTGTAAAAGTAAAGGTGAATTAAGGATAAGAGATTAATTTTAACCTTAAATATCCTACTGTATATATTTTGGGTTGAAATAGACTCATTTAAAAGCAACAAAGAAAAGCAACAGTATTACTGAAAACACATTACATCACATGCGAATTTACACGATCACCTAGTATCCTGGCAGTACTGGCAAATGATGTTGTTCTAATCCATATGCAAAACAAGTCCAAAACGTTATGCTCCTGAACCCCGAGATTATTTGCCTGGTAGGAATCCAGCAAGAAACTTTTCCCGCAACTTACTTCAGAGAAATAGACAGAGGAAGCAATACATCAGCGCTATTAAAACCGTGCGATAAGACAACTCAAAAACTATATTTAGGTGGCACATACAAAGCTAACAGATCAGACAACCATTAAGTAAAGTAGATTGAGGTTGCCAGTATCTCTTTTGTTCAGTTCTTTGTATCATGTGGAAAATCTACTAAATCAGACCATCTTCTCTGTGTTAAAGAACACAGATTTTTAACATATCCATATCGACTGTGTTAATTCACTGCCTTTATTACTACAACAAGAAAAGCTTAATTTTAAAAGTCTGATTTTTTTAATACAAATTTTAAAAAATGTATCAGCTGTCCTTAGCTGATAGGAACTGCTATAGTTTCACTCCAGACCTACAAAGTCTTATACCAGAGGAAGATTTTCCAACGTAGTAATGCAGATCTGTTTGATAAATGATGAAGGCTGCCAGTTGCAACTCCAGGACTAAAGCAGACTACCAGCAGCAAAGAACAATAATTGTCTTTTCCTTCTGCAACACTGAGCACTGAATCCAACACCTGCCTTATTCTGAGCTGGCCAACACTTCCCCACATCCACAACCAGTCACTGGGTGAAATAAACTGCTACCAAACGGAAACAGACATAGAAACCCTGCAGAGGATCTCCTGCTCTAGACGGGCTTCTTGGGCAGAGCAGCTCCAGAACAAATTAGTGGTTTGGTGGCAGCCCTGCAGGTCATCTCCAAGCCAGGGGCCAACTGCAAGGATGGGTGGAGGAGCAAAGGCAGGAGGGAGCTTGGAGACACTCTCACTCTTTGGCCAGCATGGATAAGAGCTCTAGATCAGCCCTGGGAACTGAAAGCATGTGAGGGAGGTGGAACTGGTGGACTGGTGTTTAGAGAGATCACAAGACACAGGGCCTGATGTCCTAGTGGCTGCTACCTCAGGGCTGGAGCAGTGGAAGGACAGACCTGAACCTCTGCTTCCTCTGGATTTAGTTTGGCTCTTTGCAAAGCAATAAAAATCTAATCCGCACCACACTGAATACACGCGTAACAGGAGAGACCTTAGCCTTCAGCATCTGAGTTTGCATGTGTGCAAGTGACCCGCAGTGTTCATGCACTGTTCCTATCACCAACAATTTCCATTTGGTCCAATCTGGAAAACATCCTGAGTAATGCAAGGATGAATTTTTCTGTTAAGTATTTCCAATGCTGCCTTTTGGCAAGAAAAAATGTCAAAAGTCACTTGGAAAAGGAAGGTACAGCTAAGAGATGTTTCAATTATTTAATAAATGAGCTGCCAAAATGCAAAGAGTAAAATCCAGGCAATACTAATATTCTTCATATTTACACCATTATAAGCCAAGTGGAGATCAGAACATTGACCAACTGCAATTACACTTTATTTCATTTACTAGAGCAGAGCTAAAACAAAAATTCAACTCCAAATAGCTTTGTAAAGACATTTTTTACATAAATCTTGGAGCTTTGTCTACTTTTGCCGCAGGACTTGACATTTATGAAATAGATATTTATGAAATATAAGTGAGATAACATTGAAACAGAGGATTCAGATCTTACACCTGGCACTTTAGCTGAAGACAGCCTTGATATTGAGACTATGAAATTTGCACATATGCATGATCTGAGTACACAGCACACATCTGCAGCAAATGATGTCTATTTGCCCACAGTAAGGGCACATAGTTAAGCTGTCCATACCTAAAATCTAAGGTTTTTATTGCCCAGTTGAAAGCCATATAATTAAAGATTCTAAAGATTTAATTTATGAAATATGCTTCTCTACTTTTTTTGGCAATTATCTAATAGATGGCAAGGTACAAGTTCTGTTTTGCATCAGTCTGTGGTTCTTTTAAACTCAAAGCAATTCTAATGTTAAAGACTCAGTCTAGGAATTTTGATTCCCTGTTCTACCTGGAGAGGCACTAAAATTTGTGTATGTTGGTATACTTACTACAGGATTTAACAATGTGGTTTCTGGGGGAAAAATTAGAGAGAAGTAGGAAACTCATTTTATGTCCTGTCAATTTTTGAGATATGAAGAGATCTCTATCTTAATCCAGAATTAAAAAAAAAAAAAAGTTTTTTTCTTAGAAGTGCAAATTTCAGCAGAGCCTACATTTTTTAATTTTAGAATTTTCTAATTTCTGAAATTTAAATGTTGTGTTAAATTCACCTTTGGTCTCAGGGAAGAAAAAAAAAGGTTTTGAGAAACTGATGGTTTTAATTAGAAAAACTTTTCAATAAAAATGTCCTGAAAAACTCTAACTGCGATCATTAACTTTGATATCCAAAGAGAAATTTCCTAACGTGGTGTCCTGGGTTAAGCTGAGACAGTCACTTGGGCACTGAAATCCTACTGCTAGAGGCTTACGTCTTCCTAGCTTTACTAGTGAACAGACATGGGGCTGCTGATCCAGCACAGGGCTGTCTTACTGCCTGACTCCTGACTGCCTTGGTCATCCCCTGGTACCAGGAGGGACATGGGGCAAGCTGGTGCCACTCAAGCTAAGTCCAGGAGGACACAGATGTGGACAAGCAAGGGGGCCCAAAGTCCTGTCAAGGGGGCTAGTTTGAAGCATGGCACAAATCAAACCAAAAGCAACCAAGGACAACAAAGTGAAAACGCCCTTCCGCTTTTCTCCACGTCTCCGATTACAGAAGTCTTTGCTCCAGTTTATTTCTCTTTGGAAACAACTTTTTACAGCTGCACATGGCAAGTACTTGGCTAGTGAGTGAAGAAGAGAAGCCGGAAAGAATGATTATTAATGGATTCTGCCAAAAAAACAGGCAGGGCAACGTCTTTCGCAGCTTAGCACAAGAATTAGTCGATCTTCCTCTACGCAAAGAGGCGGCATGTCCTGTGTTGCCTTCCTAAGAAGAAACACAGCGCAGCTACATTGCCTTCTGCAGCAACCTGGGCTGGACCCCGTGGAAACTTGCAGTCCCCCCACTTTCTACTTGTGAAGGTGGCTGAGTGCACACCCATTAAAAGAGAGTATTTGCCCAGGTTATTGTTAGTTAAAATAAAGAGATTCCATTCAGCTATCTGCATTTTCTTTTAAATATTTATATCTCCAACCATTTTCCATGACCTTGACAACCAAGTATTTCCATGCAGCAAGTGTAGTCAAAGGCAATGTGCCATGCTGGTGCCTGCCCTGGAGGGCACAGGTTTACCAGGGGGCTCAAGGGACTGTAATGACATCACATAAGGTCATATTTAGCTGACTGCACGGGTCAGTCAGACCTGGGTGGACGTGCTAGGCAGGTGAATGCACCAGAGGGACAAATCCACATCTTGCCTGAATTAGGTAGGAGCTGGAAGCCATTGCTCAAGGAGTGACAAGGTACCTGCTGCTCTGGGGCCAGCAGCGGCTCCTGGTTCCTGCCAGGTTTTTGGAAGCAGTGCCCAGCATCACACCTCCGATTTAGCTGGCATCTCTGAGACAGCAGGCTCCACAGCCCGTGCAGGAGCAAACTGGGAGTCCAGGGAGCAGCTGGTTTTGGAGATTATTTTGGCTCCATGCAAGACAGCAGGTCTAGCTGAGCTCCTACTGGTATTCCGAATGCAGCTTTTTGCATAAAAAGTAGTAGCTTGGTGCTGTTTAATCTGAAAAAAGAAGTACGTACGGCATACCACTGCCACAAAAAAAGATACCCACAAAACCAAAAGCAGCCACATACCACCATGCAATACTTGAACACTCATCAGCAAGTCCTCTTACTCCACAGGAGTGCTTGAATTTGTCCTTGCTGATGCCAATCTACCAAAAGCTCAGAGGAGAAAGCAAATCTGTCACTGCAGGCTGCAGCACACTGTGCAGGTGCCCTGAAACAGCAGGTATTGGAGAGTGGCAGTCAATTTCTCCTTTAATTTATTTTTAAGAAGAGTGGTTGCCACAGTTGTTAAACCCTAGCTAAAGTTAGCATCACATCTGCTGAATCCTGTAAGTATGGCTGAAACCCTCATCAAACTGGCTGAATGGTTTGGCTAGCTTGCATGGGCAAAGCCAAACTGGGTTTATTTTAAGTAAGTTTGAAGATTAAGTTTACCATGTGGCAGACTGAAATTAGACTCCCAACAACTCTGCTTTCAGAACCAGAATTGGTAATTAAACGGAGAGTTAAGAACCACTTCAAATCTGAGGCCACAAGCTTCCAGAGAAAAAGTTTTTCTGGGCTCACAAAGCTGTTGTATCTGGATCAAACCCACAGTTGAAAGGAAGATTTGCATTGGTTTTATCAGGTCCTAAGACATTATTACTCTCATGAAGTCTGCTTTCTCTCTTAAACCACAGTCCTGATGACTGTCAGCCCTCACAGTGCTATTGCAAGGATCACTGCTTTCCTCTGTATCTGTCAAGGCCCTTATAAGCCAGCCAGCTCATGGAGGCTGGGTTACAGGTGGTGCTGGTTCAGGCACCACTGTGCAGAAAAAAAGCCTCGCTTCTGTGAAGAACAGGTACAGTAGCACCAGGGCTGCTGTGTGAACAAAGCCTGAACTCTGCAGGCAGATGCTGCTTCAGGCGAGCCCTGATCCATGAACACTTGCTATTAGGAAATGCTGCTCAGTGCAGACCAAACTGGTTTTGCACAGCCAGTGGGAATTTGCACTTTGCCATTAGGACAAGAGTTTTGAGATCCGTGATAAAAATAAGCAGTTTTCTGTCTTCCCACAACTGTTCCCCTGAGAAAGCAGCACAGCCTGCCTTTTCAGGTCTCCCTCTAACACTGGGAGCAGACCTGGTAGTTACCTTGCCAGTTGCTAGCAATAACAACTCAATACCTTCCTAGTATAACGCACTAATTTTGTCTGTGGACTCCCAAATTAGAAGAGCAAAATCTCCTCAGAAAACTCAGGAACAGCATGTCACCTTCACTCCCTAAAAAGTGGAGTATGGGATATATTGTACCATACATATAGAAGTGTTTATTGCCTTTAAAATAACTATTCAGCTTTCATCAGAAACCAGAAAAATTTAAAGTAACTGTCAACAAGAAGACTGAAATACAGAATGACAGACAGCAGGGTTGGAAGAGGGTATCTACCCTTTCCCTGAGTCACTATCGACAATATAATTCCTGGCAAGTATTTCTCTCTTTTCTCCCTGAAAATCTCCAGTGATGGAAATTCTGCAATATCCCTTCAGTCATCTACTTTGTTAGCCTTACAGCTAATGAAGCTTTTCCCAGTACCTATCTAAACCTCCTTTGCTGTGATTTCATTTGCTATTTATCATCCTACTTACAACTGATGTGTAGAATAATTTATTCCTTTCCTCTTCACAGCTATCTGAAAACTGTTTACATGCCCCTTTGATCTTCTCTTCTTTAGGGCCTCCAGTCTTTCCACCCAGGCTGTATTTGGTCCCTCTCTCATTATTACTGCTGTTCCTAGGAAATTCCATAATCCCATATCATATTTGAAATGGGTGAAGGTGACACAATTCACCATCTTTATCTCAGTATTGCATTGTACATTCTTTTGCAGCATCCAATATACTAATTTGAAATAAAATATAAATATCAATTTGAAAACACTCACATTTTGCCTATATGCATGTTCCCCTCCTTCAAACAGCCATCCTTTCTAACCCACAGTGTCCAAATAGGTGTGTTTGGCTACTGGTCACACAGCAGTACCATCTTTGGTCCGCTAACTTAGAATAACTCTCCAAATATTAGGCTTTGCACCAGTCCTCACCGTGGCAGCAGTTCATCATGCTTGGTATGAGTTGTGGAGCCACGAATGAAGCAAGACATTTGTCTGCTCCTACAGCTGACTCTTCCCTCTCACATCTCCCAAGCCCAGCACCCAGATTTCTCCAGACTGTGGTTTCCAAAGCAAGCATACTGTTGAAACTACACCAAAGCATCAACCCCCATGGACCAGCAACAGACCCTGTTAAGAAGCAGCCCCAAATGGTTTTGTGCTTGTGTCTACAGAGAACGAAAATCCCAGGTGCCTCTGGAAGCCTCTCAGTTTCTCCCTGGCCCACTAATCAAAAAAGAAGCCGCATTCGGTTCATTTGAGAGAGGAAATAGTATTTGATCTGCTGGACTGCACCAGCTCTAGGTCAGCACGTTGCAGCCTATCTACAGCATGTGCTTTCTGCTTGAGCCTCTGCTGCAATGGAAAAAAAATTAAAAAGTAAACTTGCCGTTATTTTTTTCTTTCTGATTCACTATGTGTCTCAGTGGACCATCTCACACTATTTCTGTTCATTAGCACCAAACTGAACACTGCTGCCTTCACTGTGCAGTTTTCAAGTGTAATGTCATTTGCTCTAAGTCAGGACAACTACAAACTCACAGTGCATGGTCAAATCATATCTTAGGTCTCCTGACCTACTTGTGAAGCCTTAAATCCCTCCACTGTTAGCCCTGCGCTACTGAAATGAAAAAAAAAAAACAAAAAAAACCAACCCAAACAAACAACCTGCTGCACCCTGTTAAAAGCTTGTGGATTTGGCAGAAAATTTGACATAACCGAAGGCACCTAAATTTGACTTCAGGAAAGGTATGCCACAGAGCATGTCAGTAAACTGGCATTGCCATTAATCCTGCCCTGGAGAAGAATGACTCCTATATGGTCACACTGCAAATCAAGACATGAGATTGCTCTATGCCTTCTGACTGTTATAAGCCAGGGACGACACACGCGGAGATGCCTTTCCCTGTGCTGCTGCTCACACAGTGACTCCTGCCCACTCCAACCCCTCTCCTGGTACAAACCCCACAGGCTCTGTACCTCCTCACCAGCAGGAGAGATCCTTGCACAGAACGGGAGGCCTGGCAAATTCAGTCCAGAATACACTTGCTGAAGTTAATTAGACCGCAATAACATCTCCCAGGTTGCACATTCCTGCAAGGAAGAAAAAAAAAAAAAAGAACTACTAATTGCAAAACTGAAACTTTGGGGACCACAGAGCCTGGGTATGTATCTATTATGCATTTCCTTGTGTGAGTGGAAATTCTGTACAAGAAACTGGCAGCACGTAAAGAGGAATCAGAACACGAAAACACACTGTGCTCGTCACATTAGCCCCTGAGGCCAAAGGGCCCAGTTTGTTCTCAAACAAATTTAAGATAATTCTCCCAACCTCAGCATAGCATAGTAAAAGCCAATATAAATGGTCAAATTAAAGCAGAAAAGCATAAAAACATGTGCGGATAGATGTGGCGGTAAGACTACACGGAGTTATCCATTGCTACAGTTGCTCCTCTTAAAAGATCCATGGTTCACCGACCAGCTTTGTAATGAGGAGGCTTCTATAGTTAGGCTTGAGAAAAATGCATGCAAAAGCTGAAACAAATCAACCAAAAGTAAAATGGACCTCCTTCAACCTCTAGATGCTTTTAACAGTTAATTACAAAAATGATTTGCAGAACTTGCATTCAAGTGTGTAGGTGGAAGGAAAGGGGACAGAATGGCCAGCAAGACGTGACAGAGATGTGCTGCAAATAATATCCCAGCAAATGACATTCTTGTCCATTTGATGTATTTAATATTAAAACAAAAAATGTCTTTAACAATCTAGTCAATTTAAAATAAGATATAAGAACAGTAACCATTCAGCATTTTATGGATTTACTTCTATTTAAAGATCAAAGTCTTGAGATTCCAATTCCTCCCTGGTATGAAACCTTTGCATACACTATGTGGTAAAATGAAACCCACGAGGGGATCCTGCTATAAACCCTGTGAAGCTGGCCTGTACAGTTTAGGTTTGCGTTAGTTGGTGTTGCACATCTTAACTCATGATTTTCACCTTGCAGAGAGTAGGACAACCTGTGCCACGGATCCAAGTGCACAGGGGACACAAAGTAAACAGAGCAATGCAGACAAGTAGCTTTTGGGGAGCAAAACTAGCTAGTGATTAAAGCAGTACTCTGACTGGTTTATTCTGTTTATTTGCAGAACTAAGGATACTTTAAAGTTGCTTTCATCTAATTTTGAAGCTCTCTCAAACTTAAAAACTTTTATAATAATACTGCCTAAGGGAAAGAAAAAAATAAGTAATTATAAAAATCATACAAAAAGAAGGATTTTTGTCTTCCATAGATGCTATGAATATGTGCAAACACGTACACACAGTCTCCCTTCCTTCTGAAGTTCAGCAGAAGAGGATATTTTTCCTGAGCACAGAATTTGTCTCCATCTGGTTCCACTTTTTACTATTTTATTTTTTCAGTTTCCTTCTCTTTCATGCCAATACATATTTATTTCCTTTTGTTTTGTCTGTTCTCTTTATTCCCTTTCCTCTTTTTGCAGATTTCCTTTTTAATTTGTTAGGGAAA
>NW_010141837.1:25340-44656 GCF_000699245.1 Pterocles gutturalis
TGCTCACTCCTGATAGCAGAATCAAAGTGTTAGCCTTTATTTATTTAGGAAAGTGCATCAGTTTATTTTTTAATTCCATTTCAAATACCTGGTGCAAACCACTGCATGGAGGCTCAAATATATTATTTATGAGCCATTATATCTAGCTTAAAACAACTCCTAATCTATTTGAAATGAGCCACTGTAAGGCAGGATTAGGCTGAAATGAAAATGCCTGCAGTGGGATTTTACTAAATTGCTTTTAAATCACATTCGTAGTTAAACAGACTTGAGTTTCACACTGTTCCAGTGAAGGCTATAAACCCTAATAAAGCAGAAAGGCTGATTTTGGGCAGAACTTTGGCTCCCTTTGCAAAACTTGCTGGTTTGACAGAAGCAGAGGAGCCCAGATAAAGCCAGAGCCTTCTGCATGTAAAACTCCAAAGCTCCAAATGTGAGAGCAAGCTCTGCAAGGCTGCAGAAAGCCAGAGCCATAGAGCTGTTAACTGCCCAGAAACAGGGCCCTGCTCTTCCCAAACTACAGAGACCCTCAGTGCCCTGCAGCAGAGCCAGACCCAGTGTCTGTCTCCCCGGGCAGGAGGCAGCAAGGACTTCCCCGCTCGGGCAGCCTGGCCCTTCTTGAGCCACTCCGTTCATTTTACGTGGATGTTTTTACTCTGAGACAAGGATGAATGCACTAGGTGGCATGAGGAGGGTAAAAGAGCAGTGCTCTTAGTCTGTTTGGCTACAGAATCAGGGAAATATTTTTTTAAAATATCTGGGAGGAAGTATGGACAGTTTTAGGTATACTTACCTGACACTCAAATCTCTGATTTTAATGTCTGGGATACCCCTGGTACAGCATCTGTCATTCCCAACAGCTGCATTTCGTGCCAGACCACTGACACTGTCGCTGCCCCAGCCCCTCGCAAGCTGTGACCTTGCCTGGCAAGCAAGGACGTCTCTGCACAGAGCAGGCACCGCTGCCTTCAGCCACTGCTACCTGAGCAGGCTGTGCAGCCGTCACCTCCTCTGCCCCCACGCTCTCCCAGCACCACGTGTGCCCTGTGCTGGGGTTTAGCTTAGTTTTAGATTTAGTTCAGATCCCCTACTACTACAGTCTACATGTTATCACCCTGAAGGTTATTTTCTTTTTAACCTTCATTCTGCCTTTGCAGTCAAAATTTATAATTAATCACAATTGCCTAGCAATATTTAAAAGTAACGAATGTGTTTTTGCCCAGGAATACAAAACACACATTCCATTGAACAGCCTCCCTCTGAGAGCTCCCAAGTTCTCCAGCACCAAACTGGGGCTATTTCATTCCTGATACAGCACGTTCCCAAGCCAAAACCCTCCAGCACAGAAAAGCTGGGATGGAATTCCTCAACAGAAATCACCAGGAATGAGAGAAAACCTTAACAAGAGACTCCACCAGTAAAATCAAACAGAACAGCCCTATCCTTGGAACAGCCAAACCAAACAAAGTGAGGTTCTCAGTACAGTCAATAGCTTTAACCTGTGCTTGGAAAAGCACTTTCTGGTATTTGTTAACCCCGAACGCTTCTATTAAAAATGCCAGACCTTATACTAAAATCTCAACAAAACAGTGAGGATTTCATTCACACGTCTGATGTGACACAGGCCTGTGCTGCTGTTGCACAGCAAGACAGGCTCCTGGCTCCTCACAGACGGGGCTGCCCACAGAACAGCTTCCTACTTCTGCCCCACAAGAAAAGCCTGCTCCCAGCGCCCACGTCACTCACGACCTGCTAACACGAGTGCCAGAGGGACCCCTTCTCATCCCGCCGCACCACAAGTCTATGAAAACACGTCTGCAGGAGGGTTAAAGAGACATTTTAAGAAGGCTAACCTGTGCTCTTTGAATCCGTTGGAGGTCACCCGGTTCTGAACTTCCCCAGCAGCTTCAATCTCGTTTCCTGTAGAGCTGCATGTGACACCGCACTTCCTCACTGCACCTTGCTCGACTCACTTTGCTTATTTGTTAAAACCAGATGAAGAAACTATCTGTCCCTTGCCACATGTTTAAGAGCTTTCTGCTCTCATGTTGAACCACTGACATTTCTGCATAGCCACAGAGCCCTCCTCCATTGCCTTCTGAGTCACTCCATGATTCAATGGACCTTTTTGTAGTATTTCTTTGTATTAATACCAAACGCTGAACATGATTCTGTTACAGTATGATTAGTGCCCCTCCCCTTATTTTAAAGAGGAAACAAATGCAATAGTGGAGAAGGTAGTTGCGCTGCAGGAGTGGGAAATTTTAGTTCAAGCACATTTATCAAGTTTGCAGAGTGGTAATGAATTGATGTATTCAAATAGATGCACTTATCACTAATTTTCAGAAATATTTTTCATTTGAACATGGCAAACAGCTTTCACAGTTTGAATCCTATGAAAAATAATTTATGACTTTAGAAAAGTAGAGGTTCTTGTCTCAGTTGTAGCAGTGTGCATCCATATATTGTCATCTAGTGATGGGACAAACAAGCCTGAACATATGTCACAAAATGAAGGACAGTAAAGCCCTGGATTAGAAGAGTATGTTTACAGGATTAGTCAATAGGTGGTGCTTTAGCAGAATTTTTCTTTAAAGACACATGAATCTTGGAAAGGCAACCTAATCCTAAACAGCACCAACACCAGAAAAGCTGACAGAGCCTGGAGATGAAGTTTGAAGGCTACCATGTGTGAAGAGGGGCAGAATGGTCTTACTAGGGTCAGCAAGGAGACACTGCTCTGCTGGAAGATGCTTCTTGTGGAGCATGTTAAACACCTTTCAATTAGGCTAAGGAGGCAGAGGTGGAAATCAACTAAATATCCCTTTATTTAGTGAGAGCTGAAACAACATCATCTAATGCCTGGGGCAGTGATCAGCCTGGCAAGGACCCCGTGATGGGTTAAACAGCCAGAGGTGTTCCCTTGGAGACTATTTGCAAACATCTGTGCTGGGGCACAGACTGGATTTAGCACTTAAGTGTGGGTGTGAAGAACCTGAAGGCAGGAAGAGAGTAAAGAGACATTGATGCTGCACATTTGGGGTGCAAAGCTTTCAGCAGCAACACTCATTTACAGCTGTCCTCCCACCACCATTCATTTCTCCTACTGCGCCCCACGGCTTCCTCAGGTGTGTTAGCACAGTGGTTCCACAGCTTGTGCTATGGACCATACAGAGGAACTGATCTAGTGTTCGAAAGTGGATTAGTTCTTTTTCTTTTCCTCACTCTCAGGCAGCAGGGGACAACTGCCAGCACAAAGCTGGCTCTGCTGCTGCCCAGGCTGTAACACAAAACCACAGCTTACAGCGAGAGGCCCAGAGCAAACCACTGGGACCTTCTTCTTTGCCCATTGGTTGATGCATTCTATGTAATTTCTATGCAAATTAAGAGGTTTCCACTACAAAAGTAATCTTTTAAATTAAACTGTGCCAGATGAAGACATCAGTGTTGCGAGCAGCCTCCCAGTGACCACAGCCAGGGATTACCTCCCCGTCTGCTGCCTCGGGGCTTCCTACCACCGCTCACTACTTTGCTACTATCAAACAAGCCAAATTAGCAACAATAATTTTTATCGGTGGGTTAAAGTAATCTGACTGATCCCGCTGGAAATCGAGTGGCAATGGTTTTGAGGATCCTTCCTACCCACAGAGATGCAGGAGCAGTGACCTCTGGCAAAGAGGCAGTGACAAACAACGGGATTTCACAGAGCAGCACGTGCCTGCCGCTGGGCTGCCAAATTCTGTGCTCATGCAAGAGTAACTGCGCAAGGATAATCCTACCTCCCCTGGGAGCTGGCAGACAGTATAAAAAGTTGCTGGACAAAGGGACAAGCTCGGGAAAGGAGAGGCTATGTTCAGGATGACAAGGTGAGACCAGCACAAACCTTCCCAACTCAAGGAACTTCAGCATCTAAGTACTGAACAAATCATACCCATCTAATAAGAGATGCAAGTGTTTTAAGTGTAAACACACAAAAGGAAACACAAAATGATACCCACACAAAAGGAAATGCATGCGTGACTGAAAAAAAGACTAGTCCACAAAATGGATGGTTTTGCATCAGACACTTTTTGGAGGCACACATGCCCGCTTGTGCATGCACATCTGAGCCCCCGCGGCTGTAGCAGGGCTCCATGTGCAAACACATGTCCACAGATGCACCTGCTCTGCCCCCAGTTAAAGCTTTTGGCCAAATGGCCAAGGTATTATTTACACTGGAAGACACTTGAGAGCACTGTGGGACACATGCAGCTTAAGCATCTTCCCCTCAGTGAGTGTGCAGAGACACAATACGCTGGACCCCGAGCTTCAGAGGCGCCGAGGGGAAGCTGCAGGGTTCAGGAAGCGGCCATGTTTGCTCTCGGCACACTGCCTCTTTGTCCTCCCACAGCTGCTCACCCAGGGACTGTCAGACAGCCCAAACCCCCACCAGAGACAGGTTATTTCTCTCCATTTTAAGGGGCTACATTTACAAAGTTGCTTCTAATGTGTCAACCCCTGTGTGAGGATCTAGCTGCACATGTATATTGGACAGTGCCAGAGCTGTGGCTGGGGGGCATGTGTCATTTTACATCCCCCCAGATGCTCCGGGTTGTTCAAGATGGGAGGAATTTGTTCACCCAGCAGGTAACTCACAGCAGTCTCCCAGCTGCTTTTAAGCTATGTCCAAGGAAAATGGCCTGCCAGGCAGTCGCTCTGGCCAAGCCCGGGTGCAGTGCACCTCGGCAGGGCGCGGGCAGAGGCACTGCGGTGACAGCACAGCCGTGGTGTGACACTGGGGGGACTTGCTGTGCCTGCAGAGCCCTCACACAGCGGGGTTTGCTGAGCCACCACCAACACCAGAGGATCTGTCAGCTCTGACCACGGACCATTAAAAAGTGAAGGGAAGCATGTGAAGGCTGATAAATTCTGTCCTCTGTAAACAAACCGCTTTATTTCTCCATCCTTGTCACAGATGAGGAATCTGTTGACTGTCACCTTCTGGAGGACCAAAGCCCCGGCAAGATTTTCAGCACTAATCTACTTTTAACTAATGCTGTATCTCACCTCGTATATACACAAGACAATCCCATTTCTCCATCTTCTGAGTAAAAAGCATACCTGAAGCTCTTTCTTATGTACACCTGGGTACTTAATGGAGACCGTGCTAGTAACCCTGCAGATGGCACAAGTTGTCTTTAAGACCATAAACTGACTTCCCCTCACTTGCTACAAGATCAAGCAGCATTTGATTTATGGATAAAGGACCACCCCAGCAGCAGTAACAAGTTGCAGAGCAGCCTGACAGACAAGCTACACAGGGATGTTGATGGATAGCTGTAAAGCCATTTACAAAAATAGCTTGCTGTCCTGTGCTGTGGGGATAAAAAGGCAATCATGGGCTCTGAGGTTTTTGGTTTAGGTTAGAAATGTGCACTACCTTACAACCCCACATTTGAGTATACTGGACATGGTGATCCTGGCTAACGGAGCATGCCGAATTTCAGCATTCAAAACCCATGCTTACTGCTTGCTTTATAAAAATGGGCCCTGTTTCTTCATTGTATGGAAACTCACCCCCTTCACTGATATGGCTCACATACACACAGAGAACTGTGGATACAGTGGGGATTGTTTTCTGTCTGGTACCCATCACCAGCAAGTATGAGCAATTAACATCTCAGTGACGGGGCAAAACAATCTGTACTGCTCCTGACCTCAAGCAGGCACAACATGTGTAAGTGCAAGAGCAAGCCATTGTATGGAGCTACTACTATGCAACTACACAAAACAAAACCCCAAATCTGTTTGCCAAATCACCAGATCCAAGCACTAATACTGAGGTGTTCAAACTTCAAAGCAGGCACACAGGCGGCAAGAGTTTGTTGAAAGAATTACAACCAGGCATGGAAACTGGGACTTCTCAGTAGCATATAATCCCTGCTGTTTCCATTTCCTCTTGCTCATTATCAGCACAGACGGGGGCTAAAGATTAGTAAACAGTGGGTGTTTGGGGTGAATTAGAGCATGTGTGATGTAGAGCTAGGTATCCTGGTGGCATCCGTGTTACTTCATAGAGGGATGTAAATATTTAATGTTGCCCACTATGTTCCTTCAGAATGATGAAATATTAACACACTCCTTGGGAGTGGGAGAATCATACCAGATAAAACAGTGGATCTATCTTGTCCTTCATCCAGGATATGAACAAAAACTGATGGTCAGAAATTTTCTGGCAAATTCCCCCTCTGTAGCCATGTGTGTGTGGAAGACAGAGTTTTTACACTGCTCCCGTCCTGTCTGAAACCAGGAAGACAAAACAAAAAAAAACACCAACAAAACATCAACAAACTCTGCGACAAAGCCCTTTACACAGCTAGATGGGTATGAGACACTGCATTTTCAGCTGTCATGCTTGGTTTTAGCCACAGGTTACCCCTTCAGAAGACAGCCACATAAAAGTCCTGCACTGGACATATATTATGAAATATATCACAGAAATATATTTCTAAAAGGAGAACTCTATTTTTGTGGAAGTCTCTTCCTATCATTATAGATATTTCAAATAACCCTAATTTGTTCTCAGGAACCAAAAAAGAACTTCTATTAAAACAAATGGCACTGGCCATTGCTTAAAATACTTAATTTCACATAAGCCAAATTTCTTATTTTGCAGCCTTTTTACACAATAACCTTGAGACAGTTTCTCTTTGACCTGATCAAAAGAATATGGGATTACTCAACAGGTCCACCACCAACATAAGAAACAGTGTATGCTATCTCTTCAAAGAGTATTTTCAACAATTTGGTTTTAATCAATTTCAATAAAAATTGCCTAACTCTCTCTAGAGCAGTGTTTGTTGTACCTTGCTGATGGCAATGCCTGGTCTTCAAGTATCTTTTTCAATATATGAACATTGCTATGATGGTGATATTAAAACACACTTACTATTGAACAATTTGTCTTTAGCTATTAGCATGCGTCTTAAAGTTTACAAAGTTTCAGGTATGAACAACACAATGAAGAGTTTTTATCTACTTGCTTATTTCAGTAGAAAGCATCCACTGTTTTAAAAGACCACACTTAGAGTAATACTTTATATTCACAATTCCCATCAGCATTTGTGTACATATATACACACATTCATACATGTACAAGTGAAAAAAATAAACAAATTTGCACCTTAAAAATCATGATCTACCACAACGTACACACATTTTAAAGCCACAGAAACAATATTCATTAACAAGAGCAATTTTTCATCTGACACAGGCCATAAAGTTCCAAGCTGTTACTTCTGCTTATTTCTCCTTTACACTGTGAATCTTCATACAGCAGGATAATATGGGAGTATATATATTGGCATGATTTCACTGGAGTCAAAAGAGCCATGCAACATGTTATAGCAGGAGTATTCTATTGAAAGCTCACATATATATATTTTTTTTAAAGGGAAAAAAGTTACCATCAGTAGGAACTTTAGTCCATTTCTTGCATTCTTCCCATGGGTGGCATATTCCACATCAGGAATATCTGGATGCCAAATATAGCCACAGATCAGAGTCTGTGTGTATTTGCTGAGTGATTATAAACCAGAAGTAGCTTTTCTGTTGTATAGTGGATGAGATCTTTTATTCCTTGCTTAGGTAGAACTGCCAGCAATCCCATACTGACTGGAACTATGCCCAAGTAAGGTGAGCGAGATCAGATCACGTGCAAGATCAGATTGTGCATTTTTCTTTCATTAATATTTATTGAAAACAATATTCTCCCAAGAATAAACAGGAGAACGGGAGGCTCAGTATATGAATATGTATATCCACTGCAGGCCACATTTATTCATCTATGCAATTACGAAGAATTAGGAGAGTTTATTGCTATGAATTAGGAGAGCAGTAGTTAAGAAACGAACAGGGAATTGCAGGGTCCATGTAAAGCATCCAGATCACAGCATTGGAGGCTAAAGGTCTCCGTTTCCTTAGACAGTGAAAAACTCAGCCCTGTTGAAAGAACAGGCACGGATCCTACATCTCCCTCACGTGCAAGGGGTGGCTACACAGGACACATCCAAGAAACGCTGCTCACCAATATTCCCAGTGTCAGTCCTGGTCTGAAAGGATCATTCACTAACCATCACAGAACATCTTTAATCCTCATTCCACCATCTGACTACTTTGTGATGGCTTTCAGCATGGAAATTGGACAACACCACTTTGAGCAGAAACATTTATCCTGCAGACCTGAGATTACCAACACATTGCACTACACTAAACCCTGTAGAAAACAATGTTTAGTTATAGCTTACCTGGCTTAGAGATAAACTGCTGATCTAGAAGCAAAAAGCCCTACCTTGTCAATCACCAGAACCTGGTTTCATCAGCTGCTGAAGCTGAGTCAGTCATTGGGAAAATGCATTCACAGGACAAAGTAGTCCCTTCAACCTCAAAAGGGTATTGGGGACACCCTGCTGTCCCCACAGCAGGACAAATGAAAGGAGCTGGGCTTCTGATGCCCTAGCTATGCAAGTCCCCACAACACACTCGGGAACTGGCAATCAGGACAAGCCCCTGAATACACAGGTTGAGACAGAGTGGAGGCAGCAGTCTGGTATTTGGGCTTGAAACAGCCTGGCACCAGGTCTCCCTTATTAGCAGAAGCTCCACACAAGAATATAAGGGAGCTTGTCATCATCTGTCTGTATGCCACTCTGCATGCATTTTGTTTCTTCTTTCCTCTCTCAGTGGCAAAAGGCCAGGCACTCAGTAGAGAATGGAATAATTAAATTTATAGCAAAGTCTACGGCCAATGGCTCTGAGGGTGTTACCTACGCACAACAGAAAAACCCTGCTCTGTGTATTTTGAAGCACAGTTGTCTGAAAAGTTGCTGCTAACAGAGCAGAAATGCCCTTACAGTCTGATTTCTAGACCGTTCAGCAAAGCTGACTGGCTGTCCTGCCAGGCTGCACCACAGCAGTGACCTAAGAGAAGAGTGCCAAGGAAAGGACCAGGGCCTCCTAAAACCCTCCTGCTCAGCATGAAAAATTATGTCTGCCCCAGAATAAAGGGGGGTGGGCGGGTAACTACAGCATGGCCCTGGGGAGGTGAGAAGATCAGTCACAGGCACTTCAGTAGAGCCCAACGCTCCCAGCTGGTCAGTGGGCCACATCCCAGCAAAGCCAGCATGTGCCGGCATGGTCCCTCACAGAGCATGAATTGCGAACCAATACTCCCCGGCTCTCACCAGCAATGCCTGGAAGCATCCCCACACGCTGCAGGAGTCTGGAGGTGTTTCTTCACCCGCTTCCCTGTCACTATGCACTGCCAGCAGGGGCTGAGCTACACCAGCTGTGATACAGGCTTTTTATATCCACCTAAGGTTGCATTATGTTAATAGATGGGATTTAAGTAAACTTTGTGACATACTTAACTTTGGGCTTTTTGCTGCTAAATGGGACAATTGTTCTCTCAGTTTCTAATGCCAAAGCTGGCACCTTGCATCGCTCTTGGATATTCTGATTCTGAAGACCTTTTATTGTCCATGAGGCTATTTCCATAATTATATCCTTAAGAACTACTTTAAAAAAATCCCTTGTTTTATACTTGCCTTTATACCAGACAGGATTGCTTAGTGACAGGGTCCGAGACCCTACACTGATGCACATTACAGAAAATGACAGTGATACCAGGGGTCACACACTCTGTCGAGAAAGGAAGAAACCAGGACCTGAACATGCCAGAGTTAAATACAGAGAAGAGAGACTGTAGTTTGGGACAATTTCACTGGACAGAACTGAGGTATATTGCATCAAACCTGCTTGCAGATACTCTGGGTTTTTTCCTCCCTGGTACTGTCCCATCACAGCGATCCTCCAAAACTTCAGAAGAAAGATGTCAAGGGCACTGGAGCTTTAGAGTAGAAGAAAGAGTGATCTGACCTTCAGCACTGTGATTTCCAAAAACAACCCCACCATTTCCACAGAACAGAGGGAGCACCTCCAGAAGCCTAATGGAAAAGAGCCCAGAGGAAAGCCCCAAAAAATGCTGTCCTGACCTCGCCTGGAACAATCCTGCTCCACTGGTCCCTTCTCAGTGCTGATCCCCCAAAGCAACCTCACATCAAGGGCAGGACTGGACCCACGGTTGCACCTACCAGTTCTTTTGCTAGTCCAGAGTGATTTGTTTTGTATGTCTCTGTCCTCACTTCCTCGGGCATAAAAGTCATGTCTAGCTAAGAAATGGCAGTGGAACACTTCCTTATCTCTACATAAAGGGAAGGAAGAAGGTGAAAACATACTTTTTTTTTTTTTACTCTCCCTTCTTGCAGGGCTTTTCTATTCTATTTTCATTTGGCAGGCCTCACAGCAGATGGCCTGGAGCAAAGGCCTTGGAAGCTGTAAATGCTGTGGTGTTATATACCACGGGGTATCATTACCATGGTTTCTCTTCTGCCTCATGAGCCTCGCTAATTAGTGAGCGGACGGTGAACATATTTGTGAGAAGAATAAAAGCTTTCAGTCTAAGCAAAAAAGAGCCGTCATATACCACTCTTACTGTAAACAACTATAAACTCCATTATTCCTCCTAAGAGGAAACTTTCTTGGGGAACTTTCAAAGCAACACAAACCAGAAGACAACAATAACAGTTCTTTCCCTTGGAAGCACAAAAACCCTAAGTGTTCTCCTCTAAGTTAAGCACTGCACATGGTGACATCCAACTGGGTTTTACCCTGCAATTCACTCCCATTATCAGGGATGTCCTGCTAAACAACTGGCACATTTTAGATGAATAAAGAGGGAACTTGTCCAGTCATCTCAAGCTGTTTGCCAGTTATGGAACACTTCTAGTTCCCTATAGCAGCTCAAGTTAATTTGCCTTCCTCTTGACTTCAGTCAGCATGTGCACTTTTTTAAGAATGCACAAATGAAAAAAAGAAGCAGCTATAATAAAACTTAGAGACACTGATCCTGCAGAGAGCTGATAGGAAGAGGAAACCCAATAAATGAGGAAATAGATATTGCTTGGGTTCCACTCAAGGGGACAAGTAAGTTCAAGTATGCAGCAGCTCCAGAGCAAGACACTTCACTTTGAAAAGCATCATCTTATTTGAAATTAAGAGTAAATAAGACAGGAACAGGAGTTGTTCATTTACACCCAAGGAACACTAGTCAAATCAATTAAGAATAATCTATCTAAAGCTGTGCCATGGAACAAGTTTTCTTTCCCTCCATAAGGCACCTACTTATGTCAAATGCAGAACTTGTATGTGAAAATACAGCAGGAAGGTCCAAGGAAGAACTATTTACTTGTGGTTTGTTGCTGCCTAGTATTTAAACAAAGTTTTGGGGCTGTCTGCTGCCATTTGAGAATTTCAAGTTCCAAGATGCCACCAGAACTATTGATTGGAAAAGTTGTATGTTTAAGGAATATCTTTCAGTTTCAAAGCAGTACTAGTCTGGGAAGGGGGTTGAAAATACAGCCTGCAGACAGGAACAATGATATTCCGGTAAGTGTTGCCTCTGTGGCCACAGATGAGCAGCATTCTCTCTAAAACTGAAATAGTCACACTTGAGTACCTTCCTTACCACCACATTGGTATAATTTGATTTTTCATTTAGTCACATTGGAATAGAAAATGTATTCTACCGGGCATTGGTGAAATGCATTCCCTATCTCAGAGGTCTTAAAATCAAAGACAAGATGTATGATCATACAAAAAAACCAAGAAGGAGCATCTAATCAAACAGAGATACATATAAAGAGATCAATACATTGAGTCAGGCAAACCTACTTATGTGCCTGAGCATGTGGTTTGCTTACTTACAACATATGTAACACAGAGCAGCCTTTATGGTTTACATTTAATACTTCCTTTAAAAACTCTTTTCAGTAGCTTCAAATGTGAGAGTAAAAATTCTCTATTTTGCATTTCCATGACAGAAAAAAAGCTTTTGGAAATATGTTAGGCAAAGCAGGTCAGTCAGTTTTGGGTAAATCAGGACATAAGGAGAGCAGTGACTGATGTGATAGGGTAAATTGAAGAGGGCTGTAGAGCTGGGCACTGCACAGCTGATGCTGTCCACGTTTGCCAAACTGCAGTCCAAATTCATCTAGAGTGTCTAAGTAGTATCCTTGAATTACAAGCTGAAGAACATTTCCTCAGGTAGGAGGTGAGGGGGAGAATAACCAATCCTCGCCCCTCCTCCCATCCCATATATTTTTCATCATCCATGCCTTTCTATTAAAAGGCTACCTAGCTGATTCTAGTTAGAAAACCAGCTACCATCCTGTTTAGGCTACTCATAAAAGGAAGGTTCCTGATTCATGTCACCACCCTCTTACAGCTCTGGAGTGCCACTCCAGCAGCTGGAGCTTGCAAGCTGCCTACATCTTTCCTCAGGGACCAGGGTAATTTGAGGGCAGCTATGAAACCCTACCATTTCCAGAGCCTGCTGGTGAGGTGAGCTAAGGAGGTACCATCTGTTCCCAGCAGAAACAGTGGAGATGCCACTGATGTAGGGCAGCAGCTCTCAAATGTAACTGTTCACATCACTGCTTTAAGAAAAGGAAAGGAAAGAAAATAAAAAAGAGTTGGGGGGGAAGGAGGGGAAAAGGAAGCTCAGGCAAACTCCTCCTTTACTTCTTGAAAAAGGGGCCAGGGCACAGCTCTGAGCCACTGGGTGCACAGGCTGGTCTGGAGGGACACTGTATCTGCTGGAACTCATTTTATCTTCTTCATTCCCAAGAACAAGTATTTTAAGGACCTATTTGGACATTTGATAACACTGCACTCACCCTTTCAGAGTCTCTTGCCTATGGAGATCCTTAAACGAGCAAAAGAGAAGACAAGACCAAAAAAAGTCCAAAACCAAAAACCACAGTCTCGATCAGAAAATTCATCACATAGCCTACAATTTAATACTTGGAACTACAGGAGATTAAGTTTTATATACCCTCAAGGTTCAGTGGGAAGAAACTCATGCTCCTAACCAAGTCCTGCAGTGTCTGAGCCAGTGTTACAAACCTGGGGGCAGAGTCTGGACCTGCCAGCCTTGGGATGTCCATGCCAGCATGCTCTCATGTGCACTGCAGGTACTTCCCCTGCCAAGAAATCCCAAAGCCTCAGCTCTACACATGTCCTATTGTAAACATGCCTTTGCTAATGTTTAAGACAGTTTGTTGTATTCAGCCATATCACTGAGCATGGCTAATTCGGGATATATTCACAAGCACTCACATTTGTTTTGCTTTCTCTGTAGTCAGGCATAGCACCCATACCTATCTCCCAGGCAAAGCTGCCCGGACAATTCAGCTTTATGTAGCTGGCAGGCTCAGCTGTCACAGGGCATTACTCTGACACACAGCTCTCTTCACAGAACAGCAGTGCACATGTAAAACTGGACAACAGGTTGTGGCAACAACAAAATAACATATTATCCTAGCTGATTTCTATGACATAAGGAATTTCCCAACTTTCCGTGCCTGCTGATGCCTTTTTAGTATTTAGATACTCGTGTCAAGTGAGTTACAAAACTGATCTGTTCCTGCAGTGAATAAGTGGACAGATCTGCTGAATGATGCAAGGCTCCACTGGCTTTTAGTTATGCTTATGTAACTCCATACTTTCACAGCTGCTAATAATTAGCAGATGACCTGCATAAGTGCTAGGAAAAAAAAAAAAAAGAAAAGATGGGAAACAAGAATCCTGCTTCATCACTTCAGAGACAAGCTACCAAAACAAGAGTAATTATTTTTTTTAATCTGCCTTGATTTTATTTTTCTTCTCTCAACAGAATTCAGACAAACACAGCATAACAAATTCAGCATAACTTATAACTCAAGATCTGAATGGTGCCTTGTTCATAGCATTTGGATTTGAAACACAGATGCAGTTAACTCACAGCTTAACTCCTTCCATGGTACTCTTTAAAATGCTGATCTATGTCCTTCTCAGCTTCCAGATTTTAAAGTTTTCTTCAGTGATTTTTATTTTTTTAGACAAAGCTTCAAACTTGGATACAGTGTACAGCTTCCTCTGCTCTTTTCCTCTCTTAAAAATAAGAGATTAATTGTTATGCAGCAAACTGGGAATAACATCATTTTCTAAAAATTTCCTTTGCAGCTCTTGTCTTTATTTCACCAAATTCTTTTCCAGATCTGATGTTCTCAGTGTTTCCTGAAAAAGTCAATGCAATAAACTATTCTTTAGTACTAAAAAACCCTATGAATGACAGATAAAGAAAAAAAGAGAAAATTTTATTTCAGAAAGTAAAAGTAGTCTCTGTTGCCAAGTGATCTGAAAGCAGCTGAGTAGGGAAAAAAAAAAAGATGGATTTTGTTTAAAAACGTCTTTTAGCTACTAAGACACCAGCCAGTTAGGAGATTTATGATCCTCTCCCACCTCTATTACTGACCCACTGCTATGAGACTTTGGGCTAAGTCACTTCCCCACACTATGCTTCTCTATACACGCCACTTTTTAAAGTCTTTATTCACACTTCTCAAGGCCATTTTTGGAGGTTTTGAGACCACTTTTGTTCCCAGATGTTCTGGGGACAGGCAAAAGCAGCCATATTTATCCAGTAATGCAGAAACACAGCAAACAGCCAGATGGAAGGAACTGCTGGATCTCATCTAGTCCAGAGCAGGGCTAACCTGGCTGAAAGCAGATTGCTTGGGCCTTGTCCAGTCCAGTTTTTAGACCATCTCCAAGGATAGACACTCCACAATCTGTCTGGCCAACCAGTTTCAGTGGTTGGCCACTCTCACCACCGAGGACCTTACTGGCAGTTTTTGCAGAAAGCAGTACAGTGAGCTGAGGAATTCAATTTCTTATGAGGGTTCACTTCTGGTCCTATTAAGTCAGGGTCCAGGAAAATTCAGAGAGAAGCCTGCTCCATGCTGCCTGTTCTTCACAGCAAGAGGATTTCAGGACTCAAGCACAGCGTTCACTAAAAATATTAAAGAGAGGGAGGAAGAGGGAATCACCCCACTTCCTGAAGTTATCACAAGAGAAACATGCACAAGCTATTTTGGACTTGCTGAAGCTGCTAAGAGCACTTATTTTAACTCTGTATTACTTCCCATTAAAGAATATCCAGCAGTTTCTTCAGCAGGAAAAGTCCAGCTCAAATGATAAGGGGAGCCCTCTCATGAAAACACGCATGGGAGGGCAGGAGGGCCCTTCAGGTGGACTTAGTCCCAGGAAGGCAATGGCAGGAGCTACACCCATACACACACTGTAGAGATTAAAGATGATGGGAGCCACATAAACAGCTTAAACCTTAGGAACTTTTGCTTCTGCAACATTAGTAGTTTAAGGAGTTACAAAATCATACATTTTAACTCCAAAGCATACTTATGTATAATTGGAACCAAATGTAGAAGAACACTAACAAGGTTACAGCAGAGTTAAGTGTTACAAAACAGACTCTCGCACTACTCCCTGCGCTTCCCGTTTATCTCCTTCCAGGAATAAGGAAAAACTTTCTATTCTGAACTCCTTTGATCTCTGAGATTTAGATTAAATGCTCCCTCGCCACTTGCGTCTCCAGCCTTAGAGACACTCTTCACTGATCTTTGTGAACCAAGTTGGATGGGACCCAAGGACAGCTGCTCTTTCAGACCTGCGTGCCTGCGAGGCTGAACAGCAGCCTCAGTATCTTTCAGGGCCCTGATGCCCAGGGTTATTTCCACTGAAAAAATAATCTTTTCATTATTCAGACTGCACTTGCAACTCAGCAGCAGTGGCACACTGCTCGCCGAGAATCACAATAGAGTACTAACATAGTAAACAGTCCAATGATTTCCTTCCCCTTCCTCCTCCTCAGATATCTAGACGTATGCGTACACGTAGCTGGTGTAGCACTACACTGCTATCATACTGGTCACCACAGGCATCCAAAATATTTTCTATGAAGCCTTCTACTAAAGCACGATTCTAGACATCTTTATTAAATTTAGTTTTTCAATAATCCCTTTTCTGGGCTATTTGACAACTAACAGTTCAATAGTTATTATTCAGTAACAGACAGATTTTCACATACAACTTTGAAGCAAGGAGCTAAATAAGTAAGTGTTAACTGCACACCAAGGGCAAGCAGAAACGAAAACTGCCTTAAAGATTTGTGACCACTTCCAGTATCCTCATCTTTGGTACTACCAAGATCTGCTCTACCAACCCCAAACTTACTGTCTCCTCATATAAAGAATGTTGCCCCAACTCAGATACAGCTAGCACTATGGATTTTGAACCGAGATACCCAGTAGTCCCTTTTTCCATAACAGATTCAATAGACTAAGCGTTAGAGTGCACCACACAAAGAAAAGGAGAAAGTGTCTGCATTAGAGCCAAGAATAAGAGAAGTCAGTAGAAGGAACACAAAAACATTTAATTATATTTTAATTTTTGTAACACTTCATTGCATTGAAGTAGCCACAATGAAGATATGTTTACCTTGGCAAAAGTATAAACTTTAAGAAATCTTCCCCTTGCCATTGCATGACTATTTTTCATGGTTTCTATATGTAAGTCCATTATGCAGATGGAGATTCAATGTAGTTAGCACAGCGCATTACTACAGGCTGCTGCATAAAGACATTATACTAAAATGCATATACACCAAGAACAATTTACATGCCTCTGAAAGAAACCCATGAATTCCTGTCCTCATGTCACATGTATCACACAACACAAACATACGCTCTTCTCTTTCTCCAGAAATGCTTGGTGTTCATAAAAGCAAGGCAGGAAACTACTAGCTGGTAGAACTTTATGTACTGCAGGTAATGGAGCGCAATTCTGCAGTGTTTTTCCTTCACAAAGGGTTTAGCATTGTTCCTGCTCCTCAGTGCTCTCTCCACCAAAAGGGGTCTGGAGGTCGTCCAATATAAAGGTCATACCTACCGTCAAAGGCGGGAAATTGCTCCTTTCTAGCTAACACCTTTCTGTAGATGCACACTTTCAATTCTGACTCTACTGTGTGAGTAAAAGCACTGAAGATCTGATGCAATTCTGTGATAACGCTGGGTTTCTCCTCAAAAAGAAAAAAAAAGGAGAAAGGTCTAACAGTCTCATAGCAATGCAGCCCCCAAAGACAGCACCTTGCTACCTGATGCCATTCAGAGACTAATGTAATGCTGTAGAAAGCTAAAAGTGTAATTTCAGTAGAAATGCTAGGCAGCAGCAGAAGTTAAGACACAGCTGTTTAAACTGTTTTCACTCCCCTTTGCTAGGGTGAGTTATCTCAAAGCAGTGGAGAGGCAGCAGGGGGCTGATCAGGGACTTTTGTACAGAGTGAGTAGCCGTTCCTCCTCCCCTCTCTCCTTTTCCAAGGAGTTTTTAAACCCAGATTTCTGAACCTTTCAGCAATTCAGTTTACAGCACAACCCCATGGATAACAGAGAAGCTGAACAAGTTGCAGCACAGAGGGAAGAACAGGTGAGCAGCAAGAATAGAGAAGATATGGGTGGGAGGAAGGCAAAAATCCCTCAGCTGCCTGCAGAGCACAGCCCCTGCCCTGAAGAGCTCACCCTCCCACCAAGGCCAACCACAGAAACTGGTGTGCCTCTTGCTTCACATTCCTCAGAAACTTGCCTTAACCAACTATGGAAATAATAATTTCACGTACAACGTGGGGAACTACACATTTGACAGGCAGATGCTAAGGGCACCGTCCTGCTCAGCTTGAGGTCAGAGGATGCTGAAGAGCCTAGAACAGTGAGGCACAGACACACATAACACTTGAGGAATAAGTAGCAGCATTTTCTGGAGGAACAATAACTGGGATTCAAGAGATATAATCTCATATTTTTAGGATATTTGCTCTTGGCCTAGCTAAACAGATCTCTAAACAATATTTTGGTACATATCAAAAGCTTTTCGTTTCTATGTGTAGCTTTCCTTAACCCACGACACCTCTTTCCCCCTGATTCTCTCTCATACTCTCTTCCTGTATCTCCTGTTCTGCATCTGTCCTCCCCTCACGTGCTCCCGCTGCACAGAGGGCAGAAGTGCTCTGGAACAGCTGTATTTCCTCCTCGCGTGCTCCTTCCTCTTGCCCGCTCTGGCAGAGGGGAGAGCATACGTCAGCTCAGCCTGCCTCGTGCTTTGCAGCACTCGGAAAGGTGCGCTGCCAGAGCAGGTCCCTCCAGGCCAGCACTGCCATCTCTCCTGCCTTTATCGAAGGCACAGCTCCCCAGCAGGGCACACTGTGAGTAACGTGCAGAGGACAAGCAAACTCTGACAGTACCTCTTCTTTTTCACGTGGCCTCTGCACTGTGCTCCCAAATTGTGCGTAGAAAAGCTAGCACACAGAAGAAATGGAGGAAAAAGCAGAAAGAGAGTGAAAAAGGGGACAGACAAGGAAGAAAACACATTTCCCATCCTCTGGAGGTCAAGATGACTGAGAACAGCAGCTTATTACAGCCCTCTCTTTGAGGAAGCACTACAAGAATAAAAGAGCGATTTAAAAGCACCTTACAGTGGGTTCCTGAACACGTACACCCTACTCTATGCCAGAGACAACTTCTGTATCACTTTTGTTTTACATCAGAGACCTGAGCAGGGCACACAGTAGCAGCTGAAGAACACGCACCTTCAGAGAAGGGATCCAGGCCTGCGCTGCAGAAGTTGTTTATTAAAAAATGAAGTGTAGCCATTAGAGTAGCAAGGACACGCAAAGGGAGAGACAAGCTAAAACTTTAAGACTGTTTACTTCAGGTTCCCAAACTTGACTCCTTCGAAAAGCTCCCAAGAGCCAGCTCCGAGGGCAGAGACCTACTTCGGTTGCCTCCACCACAAAGCCCAACTACAAGGTTCACCTCGACCTTTGAAGGAAGGCTGCAACACAGACACCTGTGTGAGCCAGCGACCGTAACAGCACCCAGCCGGGGTCCCACAGCCCCAGCACGCCTCTCCCCACCTTGCCACACCAGCGGGATGTCACACTTGTGGATGTACCACAGCAGGGATGGACACAGATACCACCAGCCACCTTCCTGGAGGTCGGGGCAGGGGCACGGTCACAACTGCCAAGAGGAGGCCAAAGCCATCCTCCATCCCGACCCGCACCAGCCCCGGGGAACGCGAGGAGGGACCAGGGAGGGATCCAGCCCCACCAGCACGGCTTCGGAAGGCAGGAGGAGCGCGTCCCAGCCCGAGACAGAGCAGTCTGGAAGAAAAGAGAGAAAGAGAGAACAGGCGCGAAGCGGGGAGGAGGGACCAGGGAGGGATCCAGCCCCACCAGCACGGCTTCGGAAGGCAGGAGGAGCGCGTCCCAGCCCGAGACAGAGCAGTCTGGAAGAAAAGAGAGAAAGAGAGAACAGGCGCGAAGCGGG
>NW_010141838.1:0-1382 GCF_000699245.1 Pterocles gutturalis
GGTGGGGACACGGGGAAGGGGGGGACTCGCTTGGGGGGACCCCAAGTCTTGCTGGGGGAAGGCTTGGGATGGTTCCACACCAGGGATACCTGCTTCTTCTCCTGGAGGGCAAAGGAGGGAGGAAAAGCCAAGGAGAAGCCTTCATGTGTGGTCTCTCCTGTGGCAGATGCAGAAACCCCGGAGGAGCCGCTGCTGAGCTTCCCCAGTGAGCTCTCGGTGCTGGAGAGACTGGGCTTGCACAGGTAAGACCAGTGAGTGTTTGCATCCCTCCGGGGGCTATGGGACAGGGGGGGACCCAGAGCCCCGTGTCATCCAGGGACTGGACTTTTCTCCTTTTCCATGGTTGAGCTGCTCCCCAGGCGAGGGACACTTGTGTCCCCACTTCTGGTGGTGGCTGGCGCCCACGGGGGTGGACCGAGGGCATCTTCAGCATTGCCTCCATCTCTGACAGCACTTCTCTCTTTTCGCAGAGTGGCTTTGACAGAGCAGGATGTGGAGGTGAGGGCTGCTGGGGACCACGGGTGGGCTGGGGACATAGGGACACCTTGCTGGCTTGCAGTGCCGGGGCTGTGCCCTGCTCCTGGCCACTCTCCCGGCACCGCAGTCCCTTGGCAGCAGCCGTCCAAATCCCTTTCCTGGTGATGCTGTTGGCATTGGGAGGCAGCTGCATTTCCATGGCAGGACCAGCCCGTCCCCTGCACACCCGGCAATCCCACAAAGTGCTCTGCAGCTCGCCCAGAGCGCCCTTGGCCAGGGAGGTGGCGGAAGCTGCGCTAATAAAAATAATTCTCCTGCCAGTGCCAGGGCTGAGTCAGGCTCCGCTGTCAGCCGGGACCTGCAGTGAGAGCTGGCGTCTGCCCGGCGCGTGCTCTTGGCAGGAGGGTTTGGGATTTCCATGCGTTATCAGCTACCTGGGGGACACGTCTCCATCAGGCTGGCATCTTGTGGGGACTGTCCCCAGTGTGCAGTGGGCTAACGGGTGCCGGGGCAAGGCAAGTGCTAAGGATCCTTAGTGCTGCCCTCCTTGGTGGCATGCTAGAGAGGGTCTGTCCATGCCTTGGGGACAGCAGCACATGGTCCTGGTGGCTTCCCCTTCGCCCTGTGTCCCACCTCTCGCCCTCTCACCCCGCAGGCAGCCTTTGCCCACCTCGCCCTGGCTTTTCGTTGCGATGTCTTCACCCTGCGGCAACGGGTGCAGGTGGAGAAACGGGCGCGGGACGCTGCAGAGGAAAACATCCAGGAAGAGCTGGGGCAGTGCCGGGTGGCCCTGGAGGTAGGTGGGCACCGGGACAGGGGGCTGGCACCTGCTGGGGACATCCAGCCCTGGAGGGGTTTGGATAATTCCAGGTCTGGCAGCTCCATCCTCTCCATCCACAGCGGCT
>NW_010141838.1:1486-1800 GCF_000699245.1 Pterocles gutturalis
GCTGGGGGCTGTGCATCAGGTCTGTGCATCGCTCGGGGCTCCCCGCTGGGATGGTGCTGTGCCTGGGCTGGGGACACAGCCCTGGGCTTGCTGGGGTTTGTCCCTTGTCTTTGTGCTGGTGCTGAGCTCATGTTTTCAAGGGCTCTGCTGCCCTTGGGAGCAGGAAGGGGGTGTAATTGCACCCCTGAGTGGAGGTACCATGGGATGAGTTGTCTTTGTGCTGGTGCTGAGCTCATGTTTTCAAGGGCTCTGCTGCCCTTGGGAGCAGGAAGGGGGTGTAATTGCACCCCTGAGTGGAGGTACCATGGGATGAG
>NW_010141839.1:0-777 GCF_000699245.1 Pterocles gutturalis
TCCGGGGGGGTTGTGATCGGGCCCCCCCGGGCAGCACTGGCTGTGTGCCGGGGAGCCCCCGCCTCGTGCTGGGGTCTGGTGCTGCCTTCCCAGTGCTCCGTGTCCCACCGGCGCCTTAAACCCGTCACACGTGTGCAAATCCATCCTGCACCGACACACCCATCACACCCACACTGGGCCATTGCACACCCCCAGACCCACTGCACACCCCCAGACCCACTGCATGCATGCAAACCTATCACACACCCACAGACCCGTTGCACACCCACAGACCCATTGCACACATGCACAAACCTGTTGCACGCCCACAAACCCTTCGTAGGCCCACACAAACCCATCGTACACCCGCACAAACCCATTGCACACCCCCAGACCCACTGCATGCATGCAAACCTATCACACACCCACAGACCCGTTGCACACCCCCCCAGACCCACTGCACACAGACAAGCCCGTTGCACAGACACACAGCTCCACTGCACACCCACAAACCCAACACACAAGCCCATCACACCCCCAGACCCATCACACACCTGCACCCCCACTGCACGCCCACAGACCCATTGTGCACCCACAGACACATTGCACTTGCACACACACCCATTGCACACCCAGACCCAGCGCACACCCACACACACCCATCGTACACCCGCACAAACCCATCGTGCGAACACCCACAGACCCACTGCATGCACGCAAACCCATTGCACATGCAAAAACCCACTGTACATGCACAGACACGTTGCACGCATGCACAAACCTGTTGCACACCCACAC
>NW_010141840.1:0-790 GCF_000699245.1 Pterocles gutturalis
GGGGGTCCTGATGGTTGGGGGGTACCAGGGGTTGGGAGCTCCTGTGGGGATCTCAGGGATTTTTGGGGTTACCCCCCCTCCTCCCCCCATTCCAGGTGGAGCTGCAGGCGGGGGGGGGGCTGTGCCGGATGCGTCCGGAACCCACACGAAGGAAAAGAAAAGCGCAGGGGGGGAGAGGAAGGGGGAGCCCCTGTTCCGCGCCAAGAACGTGAGGAGGCCCCCAGGGTCCCTAAAAGTGTCCCCCAATGCCCCTCTACTAACTCCAAGTGTCCCCCAATATCCCCAGATGTCCCCTGACCTCCCCCCCCAGGTGAAGAACGACTGGCTCCAGTGTCCCCAGATGTCCCCTGTCCCCAGGTTAGGAACAACTGGCTCCATCTCCATGTCCCCCAAGTGTCCCCCAATGTCTCCAAGTGTCCCCTGCTCCCCAGGTGAGAAATGACTTGATCTCCGTATTCCCAAGTGTCCCCAGATGTCCCCAAGTGTTCCCTGACCCCCTCTCCCCCTCAGGTGAAGAACAACTGGCTCGATGCCTGTGTCCCCTGTCCCCAGGTGCGGAACGACTGGCTCGATCTCCGTGTCCCCATCTGGGACCGCGACCTCCAGTTCATCCCCGGTTCTGAGCAGATCGTCACCTGCACGGCCCATCGCCAGGTTGGGGACACTGGGGGGGGTGGTCCTGGGGGTGTCACCGGCCCCGTTGTCACACCCCCTGTCCCCAGGTGCGGCTCTACGACCCCAGGTCCCCCCAGCGGCGCCCGGTGCTGGAGACGACGTTTGGGGAGGGGCC
>NW_010141841.1:0-1684 GCF_000699245.1 Pterocles gutturalis
ACCCCCTCGCCGCTTTCTTTCCAGCAGAGTCTTATACCGCCTTTCAGATCGGGGTCGTGTTTCGGGGGCAGCTCTGCGAGGCGTGGAAAAGGAGGCCCGATCCTGCAGTCAGACACGCGTAACTAAAGCAGCCTACTGGGTCGTTTTGTGACCATAAAGTCCTTAAGTAACCCTGCATTTAAAAAAAAATTAAAAAAAGGAAAAGAAAAATAAAGAAAAAAAAAGCCTTCTTTGACATGGTTCCGTAATAAAACAATCGAAAAAACTAAACCTCTCCCACTCGGGCGCTCCAAGAAGGGAGTTTGCAATTAGCTGCAAAATCCCTCTGCGAGTTAATGACCTAATTTGTGAGGTATAAATTCACTAACTGTCTTTGCTTTTTCTTTTATTTTTTTCTCTTTCTTTTTTTTTTTTTTTTCCCCGGACCTCCATGGAAATGTCTTTATTCATTTATTTGTCATATACCAAAACTATGACTGCGACATTTTGCTGCGCAGTATTGAAAGAACAGAAAATACTCGCTCGGATACCCTTGGCTTTGTAAATAACTGCTTTGCCAATAGATGGCATAGTGTCCTTTCCATTGCGAGGAAGCTCCGCTTCCCCGTTTATTTACCTTGCTTGTTTGTTTCGCTCGCAGCGATTTTTTTTAAGCATAAACGTCTCTTTGCATTTCCTTCCCTAGAGTACAGAAAACACAGGTATCTTTAAAAAGGTATATTGCAAAAATTAAAATTACAGATGTAATACATACTGTGAAACCTATAAAAATGCGTTTACAATGGTTACTTAAAAAAGAAATTTATAACTTTCATATGTACCTTACTCGTGCAATATGCAACTGCCATATGTTTCCTAGTTCCATAATTCAGTTTTTCCTGGACAGCTGGAGCAGGTAGTAGTTCTTAAAGTACATTTCATGTAATATGAGAACTAGCCCTGACTAAAGACCGAGGGTTACCATAAAAAGACACAAGCCTTGCTTAAAAAATGTTGTTTAACTACACATCATTTCTTACAATGGTATGATATAAGTGTTCCCGTAGACCCACGTTATGATAAAACGGGGTTATACCATATCTTTTTATTGCTGAAATCCCAGCCTCGCAAACATAAATATTTCCAATTAGTGACTCTACCTTAAACTATAGTGATTTAAGGCTACCTGATTTAATTTAATTCCATACATGTTTTCATATTTTTCCTGAGACAATAATGAAAATATGAGTTAAATTTATAGGAAAGCAATAAAAAAGTAAAGCCAGAGGTTTCTTCAACCCTCATTTAGCGTTTGCAAACGTTTATTTTGTGACTGGAGTAATGAAAAGCCTATTTTTTAAAATCGTTTGTCTGAAACGAACAATAACTGTAAGTGGGAGCGTCGGATTAAAGACTGGAGATTTCCTTAAGAATGATTCATGCTAATGGCTGCGTAATTCCAAATTAAGGTAGTAATTTAAGCGCTATCAAACGCAATCACCGGAATATTTATAATTTTAACACGGGTGACTTTCAACTGTGTTCTCAATTCTTGAGTGCAATTCCTCAGCATTTTCACCCGTCTGGAAAGCCGGTCGGCTGGCTGCACGCTTATTTCCGTGCGCCGATCTTCTTTATACTCCGCTGCAGGGAAGCGAATATTTTTTTTCCTCAGTATTAAAACGAGACCTGAAGCTGTGGGGAC
>NW_010141842.1:0-48012 GCF_000699245.1 Pterocles gutturalis
TCCCTTTTCCCTCCAAATTCAGATCTGTCCTATTTGTGTATCTCTTCCTTGGGCAGATACTAACCAGGTTACTAGAAATCTTGTTAGCCATCTAAATCTAAGACATCGGTTTGACTATGGAGAATTTGTGGTAAGTTTTTCCTTTTTTAATGTATAATGGAATAAATGGTAACTTTTTTCTATAAATAAAAATGCCAAATAAAAAAATGTTGTACCAAACTTGTTTGTGCTCTGGACATGCTATGTTCCTGCTCTGTACAGAGCTCAGAAGCAGGCCTGTCTGTTCTTAAAGTTTCTGGTGTCAACATGAGGTGCTATCAGGAATAGGTGTTGTCAACAGTTACTCTGCTCCAAACCGATGACTTAAGTCTTTAGTTTAGTGTTCTCAATCTGAACTATTTGTTCCTCCAGAACAAATTTATTTCCCTGCTTCTCAAGGAAATAAAATAGGTGCTACTCTGTTTTACTGACATTTTTGGCCTTTTGTGGCAGTAATAACTAAATCATGATTCTCAGGACTCAAAGTGCAGCTTGACTAGCTGGTATTGCTGCTACAGCCTCTCTTCCAGTATGTAAGGAGAGGGGCTGCGATGTGAAAAAGAGATGTGTCATTAAATCATTCTTCTGGTTGCCTTCTTTCAGGCTCACTTTGAGTAAATGACCTTGGAGTAGATGCAGAGCTACAAAGATGTAGTCACTGGGTGGATCATAAGTCAAGCCAACCAGTTGAGTTCTGCTTATGGAATCAGAGAGCTGGAGCGCTTGTGTTGTAGCTTCTACAGAATTTGACAGGCTTTGGGGTACACTGCTTGAGCTCTGTGTGGGATGAGCATTGTATTTGATGCATAGGCAGCCTCACTGGTTAAAGATGGCAAAGATGATGCATGTTCTTGTGTTGCGTCATCTGTGACAAAGGCACGAAGAGCTAGGAGATTTATACAGGGGATTGGGCTCTTCAACATGAGTGCATCTTGCACGTTTGAGGATGTAGAACTGGTGACTGGAATTCTGACTTTGGGAAGCTGCCAGAATTGCACTAAAAAGGTATATAACTCTGGTATATCAACAACTTGGAAGATAGCTCTTCAAGTGTAGCAGGGTTAACCACCCATCTTTTGTGATACGTTTGGTTTCTCATTTTAAGCAGTATATTCTCAACAATCTATGATTCCAATTGTCTGGGGATCACATTTTGTTTTTATTAATGGAGGATGTTATGGCTGGTTGGAAACCCTGTTATAAGAATTGTGTGACACAGTCAGCTTTCCTGAGCTGGCTATTCTGTAATGTGATTGAGCCAGGGAGAGAAGATGGACCCTTTTGCTTAATGAGCCTTGTCCCACTCATCTGATTCTTCTCCTGTCTCATGTATCTCTTGGTTAAATAAAAGATATTGTGCAACATAAACAATCATCTAGTACAAATAAAGACGGAGAGTCTTCATCTAGGTGCCAATTCCTGTGTAAAATGAATGATTGAACTAAGGACTATGGTACATCTTGAATATTTGTCCATTTTGATGATGTTTTCATTTTGTTTAGAATCTTCAGCTTGATGAAGAAGCCCAATACCAAAATGCAGTTCAAGAATCCTGTCATGTGAGCTTTTAAAGTATAGCTCCCCTTCATCTTGCTGATATCTGAGAGAAAAAAATATTTTCATGCTGCTGGTGATCTAAAGTGTACATTAATAAAAATGGAATTCAGTAACCACTTTTCAGGCTTAACTTTTTTCTGTCCTCATAAGGACTTTTTGTAAATGATTTTGCTGAAACTCATACTTGCCATCATTACTGAGATTTGTCCCTGTGGAATTAGGGACCTTTTTTGAACTTCTCACTGTTGTTGTGATTTTCTCTAACTTTTACTACTCTGTTAATTGCACAGTTTCTTTTATTAATGTCAGGTATTTTAAATCACCAAAACAAACTTTGAAAGTAGTATTTTTAGAAAGATGTGCAAAGATGCTCTGTTGCACTCTTGAGTTTCTTTAAGTTCAGCTGTCATCTGCTAAAATATCTGTGAGATTATAATTTTTCTTCTCCTGCCTGAGGACAAATTTTGTTTGATGTTGTGATTTTGTTTTTTACCTTTACTATGTGAATGAAAATAACACCAAGTTAAGAAATAAAAATATTTGTTTTCTGTAGATCAACAATGCAGGGCAGGTTTTTTTCACCTTTCATTGAGAAAGAATGATGCCATTGTCTGGGAATAATTACATCTATATTTTCCGCTTTTGGAGCATAACTGAAATAGGATGCTTGCTTATTAAAGTGTTGGGTGAGGCGTTTTCCCTGTACTCCCAGCTACTAAGGAAGATGGTCCCCCGACATAGTTTCTGAGCAGTTCAAGATGACATGCAAAAGGTATACTTTTTTGTTTTATGACTGTGACCAGCCAGTTTTTCATTTTGTTGGAGCGAGTTCCTTTTCTAGATTTCCACATTTCCAGCAAGACAGTCATTAAAATCAGAGAACACAGAGCGCTAATGCTATTTTGAATTTAAAAGGAAAATCCATTTGTACAAGAACTTGGAGGTCTTTTATTTAATACTAATGGGGAGAAGGAGAAGGAAAACTGCACAGGTTACATTTTAGAGTTTTAGAGACTGTTCTGAATGTGTACCTTTTAGGACCGACTCTTTATCCCATGTCCCCATCACCCATTGTCAAACTACTGTTCTTAATGGGTATTGCATACATGGTGGAGAACAACGTCCCCAGTAATTTTCCTGTTCTAGGTGGTGATTTATGTGTAATAATATCAGTTGTGCAGCCCATGTATGATCTGCTTCTTGTGCCCTGGCTCCCATTTGCTCTCCAAATACAGGTTTTGATTATCCTTTAGATACTGGGATATTTCATATTCCAAAACTGGTGAGATTGAAATGCCTCATTCTTGTTTCAGAACTCAGTTTTAGTTCTGATGTATTGTGTGTTGGAACTAAAACACTGCACATTGTGACTTAAAATTTCTATCTTCTATTTTATGAGTGTAAAATATTACTGAAGGCATAGCTGGCTAAAATACAGAGAAAGCTGTCTATTTCAGAAATGTCTGAAGGTTATATCTTTTTAGAACAACTTAACATGTCTTGCATTTTGTTCCTGGCTTAATACAGTATTTTGACAGCAGGCCACACTTTGATCTTGTACTCCAGCTTCCCTGTTTGCTCCCCATACTCTTGTCTGCATATTCTCACTTGTCTGTCAGCACTAGTGCTTGTGTGACCACATACTGATTTGAAGTGGTTCACTGATGCATCTGAAAAGGTTGTTTTAGAGGAAAAGAGAAAGCAAAACATCCATAAAGCTGACTATGAAATAGTACCCTTAGACAGAAAGGAATTTCAAGGTAACCTGATGCTAAAGTTTTAATTTTTTAAAATAAAAACACATACCATGGTGATTTTATTACTTCATACATTTCCTAAGGAATCTAATAGTTATATTGTAAGTTTAGTTAACTTTTTAAAATTCAATAAAATATTTATATGATCTGGCAATAAATGCCTACAGCCAATACAGATTCAGAATGCCTCATGGACACTGAAACCAGTTATTTCTATTACTTGAACATATCTTAAGAATAGCAAATGAAATTACATCTGTTTTAAAACTCTGGGAAACAAATTTTTCTATAGCAATAATTAGTTGTCACTTGATGCGTAGTTGCTGAGCATTTTAATGCTGTTTAAATGTTGAGAGACTTGAATACACATTTTTAAGGCAACAGATGTGCATAAATGCAATATGAAGAACCTTGCAAAATGTTTATCCTCTTTATTTGCATATGTTAAAATCTGTATTGGCAGGCGCTGCCTTGCCTAAGATTTTATACTTTTAATATGAAGAGATTGCATCCAATACATTCACTAGGTAAGCATTTAATGAAAATTAAACAATCTGTTTAAACATGCTGCTGGTCATGATCTTTCTCACTGAAGCTCAGACATGCACAGAAAGCTGTGTATTTGTGACGGGTGATGCTTGTACTCGAAACATGCAATCTTTACTAGAAGTTTGCTGTTTAACAATATTTTCATGTTCACATTGCATTATGTATAGTTTCAATATGGAATATTATGTTTGAGTTGTACCTTCTATTTTTTCTCCTATTAAAGTATTTTATTTTCTGTTTGTCTCTTTGTTGTGTAATAAAGATGATAAGTCCCCTTGGTGGTACTTGTTCCTTCCCAGATGCTTTCTAAACTTAAGTATGTGATCAGTAGTGTGCTTTCACACTTTAAATTAATAGAATGGCATGTGTGCTGCTGGGACTGATGAGTTGTGGCTCATGAACCTCTCGTGGGCTGAGAAGTTACGTTATATCACATCTCAAGATCTTTCCACGAGCAAAAAAGATGATAGGTTAGACAAAACTCATTCATGCTTCTTTTCTCCCTCCCATGTTCATATGTTGCTGTCCCACGTGATTTTAACAGAGAAATAACCATCTAAAAGGAGAGAGAAAGGTATGTAACACTTGGGACCAATAGCAAAACCTTGTTATTTAAAAGTAGATTTACTAAGAGGTAATGTTTTTTCTGGGGAAAGAATTGTCAGTGAGTTTGGGCTGGTTGCAATACTGTCCCAGCAAGGGGGTATCTAGATGATTTATCCTTCTGCCCTGTGTTTCTGAGCTGAAAAACCCTTCGGGGTTTTTTTTTTGTGCTTTTACACTTGAAGGACATACTAAGATGATAACAGGGTTATAAAATCGAGTTAATGTCTTATTTTGAATGCTAGAAATATGTCAAAAATACATAAATTTACTTTTTATTAGTTTATTGTTCTTTCTCCTTAGAATGTGGTTTTCTGAGCTCCAAATGGATTATTGTATCTCCTAAATCAGGTTATAAGCCCTTTGTTAGAGATTCCATTTAATTTTCTTTTACTATAGCAATGCATATTTCATTATTTAGAGAGAATGCGCTGAATATGTTTAATTCTTATTGGCAGTACATTGGTCATAGGATATGTGAGCTCTGGAGAACTCCCCTTCGTCCTGCTCCAGCCCTAAGTCAGGGCTTCATTCCCAAGGACGGAGAGAGGGACTTTGTGCACCTGGGTCATCTTCTGACAGGTAGTCAGGCCTCGAAGGTTTTCTGTATTTGGGGAGTGTTCCTGGGTCCCTCTTTTTAGATGGGACTTTTGAGTCTGGTGAGATTTCAACAGGTGAGTGTCTGTGAGGACTCTGCTATAACAGAGTACGGCTAGTGTATTTTTTCTATCATTTGTTTTATGCTGAAGCAGCACTGATTCATGGAGGCTCTTAAAGAGATGTGCCCTTTGCCGTGTCTTGTAAACGCTGTGCCATTTGTGAAATGACTGCAGACCCTGGCGGCCAGGGTTGTTTCATTGCAGGCAAGCAGAGCTACAAGAATATCTGACAAAAGCATCTTCAGGGTTCTTTTAGAAATTGAGAAACCAGCAATGAAAGGGCACAAACAGGACATAGTCTGTTCTCAGTATAGTCTACATTTAAACTTTCTCTAGATATCAGGTTTCTTTTGTGTCCTGTTGTAAGTTTGAAAACACGTAGGAGACTAAATGCAAGGCTTCTATTATGAGCCAGCTTCTCAAGAATGTTAAAATTGCTACTTTTTGGTGAACTACCAGGCTCTTCCTAGGGTCAAAGTGTGGACTTCTTTTCCCCTCATGAGTAAAGTAGGTCTGTACTGTTTCCTACTCTCCTCCAACTGTAGGTCTGCTTTGGAAAGGACATTTTCATGTCTTCATTTTCAATCCCTAACCAGCCTTATTTTATCTGTAACTTGATTTTTCTCCCCCAACAGTCATAGATCTCTATTTTGGTGAATGTGATCAGGAAAGAGCTAGGGAAGTAAATTTAATGTTTATTCTCTCCCCTCCCCCCTCAGCTGTCTGGGGAGAAAAAAAAAAAAAAAAAAAAAAAAAGCCAAAATCACCACTGCCAAATGCATTATGTGGAAAGCATCTAATTCCATTTTAAATCATTACCTTAAGTTCTCTGTATGCAGTTAGGATGCATTCCTGAGCTCCATGAAGCTGCAGGTCATTTCCCAGGGTTTAGTGGCAGAATACTGTTTTTATGAACTTGCTTATGAGGATGCTTAGTCACTGAGAAAAGTGTTCCTCACTATTACTTTCTAATCTTTCTCTACTCTTTTGTTTTTCTCTCTTTTTTCCTCTGTATGTATTTCCCTCCAGCAATTCTCATAAGTTTACTGTCTGTTTCCCTCCCACTCCCCTTTCTGTCTTTTAAAGTAATCAGCAATTAAATAGCTAAGATTATATTACTTAGCTACTAAGTATTGTTTCATATCCTCTATAAGCTCTTGTGGCTGTGCCCTCAATATCTTAGGGCTCATGGGGAGCCTCGGGGGTAAACAGAGTAACTGAGAAACTTAGCATCAATAATTTCCAGAGTTCACCTGCCCTACCTACTTCTGTGGCTGGAGCTTATATTTCTCAGAATGTCTGTACAGTTTGAAAGCATCTGAACACCTTACCAGTCAGACTTCCTTTTTTTTTTTTTTTTTTTTTGTTTTTAAATTTTTTTTTTAAATGCTAGAAGCATTTACTTTGTTGTTTTTCTTTGATGGCATAGTAATTTTTTTTTCCAGATTGGAGGGCATGATGATGTTTAAAATCAAAAACATCTCATGCAGACCTGCTCTTTAACAGTAATAAGCACTCATTTTTTTAGAAAGCCTTGCATTAGGTTCTCTGTTCTTGCAGGTATGGACAGAAGACAGTAGAAGATGGTGGATTTTTTCTCCAGGGTAACGGTTGTGTCAGTAGCGTTGCAGAAGGTGTGATTTATGTGCCACCTTGGTTGTGAGACTGTTCAGACTTCAGTGGTTTCTTTTATGAATGTCTCTTCTTTCATAATTCAAACCACAAGAGGGCACTGAACATTTTTGGATTATCTTTATATAGGTACGGTATTTAAGGATGCTAATTCACTAAGTAGTACTCTGAGACAGTTCTAGGTAAGGGATTTCTATCCAGATGTTTCATAAAATGTAACAAATCTTTTATATGTTTGGGGGGTTAAGAGATTGACTGGGGTCATTCCAAGCTACATGTTTCTAATTTACATTAAAACCTCAAATTTACAGGTTTACTTGTGTGCCTTATCATCTGTGGCAAGTCAGCCGCGTTCCCCCGGGACTCCCCTCTGGGAAGAACTGAGTCACCCCAGTTCGCGAGCAGACATGGGCTGTGTCACCTTCGTGCCAGCTCCCTTTCCCTGCGAAACCCTTCCCTCCCCAGGGGCGTGCTCCAGGGGCCGGCTTTCGAGCCTTGCAGTGCGCGGAGGAGTCACACGGTGGCACCGGAGGACTGCTGCATGCCCTGCTGGTGGGCACCAGGGCTCTTGCTGGTTTTTGACTTTTTGCTCTCTTGAAACTACACACGTGTCAACGGCCCCGCTAATGACATCTCCCAGCGGCTGCGGGGAGGAGGTCTGCCTGCTGCCAAGGCCAGGTATGCTGCGCTATCCCTTCGTATTCCTTAGGTTTTCCAAGTTGTTCCCTGGCTGGGGTTGCTACAGACCTCTGGAATGAAGAGAGAAATTCCCCCGGCTAAGGCTCATGCTTTGTCATCTCAGAGAGAACTAGGTGTCCCTGGAGTGTGCTTCTGTAGTGGCAAGATACTTACTGGCCAGCCTCAGCCTCTTTGGTTGCCACATACCAGTCACAGCTTGTTTCCCACTGTAATCTGATTCATAGTTACCATATGTTTGTGTAAAAACATGTCAGACATGATTCAGATTCTCATGAAGGGGGGGGGGGGGGGGGACCCTGGATGAGTAATTATTTAATTTATGAAAGATAGTTTTCTCACACAAAATAAAAGATAATGGTTAAAGCACATGTCTGAAGTGGCAGTGGGCAGGAAGGGATGCAGCGTTATACCTAGGCTTCTGCTGTTTGCTTTTTAACCTTGCTTTTAAATTTACCTGTAGCTCAGAAGTGGGAGGAAACTGAAGGTGCTTCATTTTCTTGATCACCCTTAATCAAAGCAAACATGACTTGTTTGCTCCTCTGCAAGAAGATGGAACACCTGTGTTTGGTATCTGTTGGAATTTTCACTTTCTTACAGTATATTCCATATGACATCTGCTAGGTGTGTAAGCATTGGAATTTCCTAACTTGAAATACTTAGGTGTTCAACTTGAAACATTTTGGATTTGATTGAAGGTCTCTTATCTTGCAGGTTTATCTGACAACCCTTATCTTCATTGGTGCTTTTGCCAAGGAGACACTATTGCAGTGTTATGCCCATTTGGGAGGCTGACTGAAAAAGTGAAATGGATTTGTGCAAGATAATGCAAGAATCTTAAGACAGGGTAAGGAACAATTCTCACTATCTGAGAATAACAGACTATTTGAATATCCATCTACTCTTTAACATTTGGTCTATAATCACTACTAAGTGGAATCCGTAATGCTCTACAAGCCAGCTCTTTTCAAGATTATTTAATGAATTCATATCACTTGAAGTTGACACTGAAAATTATGATCAGCCACGTACCACCCAAATCTCAGCAAGCAACCATGAATTACTGTTGTTTGCTGAGCAGTACACTGATAGCAAAATTATCAAAGCATCTGTGCTGAAATACAGAAGATCAAAAAAGCTATTCAAATATGAAACTACCTACCAAAAATGCTAGAAAATCTCTGTCTGTATAGAGCTATTTTTAATTGTGTTTATGGTTCTCTGTAGTTAGCTGACACTGCGTTTTGAAATTAAGCTCCTTTGGCTTTTCAAAAGAGCATTCTTGCTCTCCTGTACTTTGCTAATTTTTTCCAACCTCCCTGCCCGTTACCTTCTCTTCCCAGATTATAAATTACAGACATAGCTTTATGAAGAAGACTAAAGCAGGTGGTGTTTCCCATCTGCATTGGACAATGCCTGATGGATGTTCCTTCTGCAACTAGGCAGCAGGATAATAAGCACTTCGGTGTTATTATTACCTGTGCTGCAACAGTGCTACTGGGCAGACACCAAGAGACGGCGCCTGTCCAAGGGAACACGCAGCCTGCTCCGTGGTGCTTCCCGTCTGTCTGGCGCTAGCAAAGTGAACTCAGCAGGAGATTGAAGAGGTCACTGCAATAGATCTGCAGCAAGCTCCACATCAAGTCCTGATGTCTTTCCATTTCGTTGCCTCTACTAGCAGCAGGGTGGCATGTGGGTCTATGAGGAAGGAAATGTAATTGATTGGCAAAAGGTCAAATTTTACAGGTGTCTCTTATAGTTACTCAGGGCTCATTAGATAGCTTAGCATCCAGAAAAGTTGTGAAACATGTTCAAGGCAAAGAAATCAACCAGCTAAAGACCTGCTCCTTCTGTTTTGTGTTTAAAGTTTTTACTTTTTCTCGAATACAGAGTTTCTCGTCAGGATACTGGTGCACTCTTACCTGCAGATCAAAATGGTAAAGGAAATAGCATCCTTGCATTCCACAGGTCCCTGACCATGTCAAAAAAAGGACATGCATTACTTGTGGCTGGTGTATGGCCTGGTAACTGTAGAATAAAGGCATAATCTAAGACCGCCATTCTTTTTGTACATCTGAAAAGGCCGCCATCTATTCAGATAACTTGCATTGTCCTTTATTAACTCATCTCCAGTAATACTCAGTTATTTCTTACTGGGGGCCTCGGTCTTAGAAGTATGGTACGGCCTGTAGTGCTTTTCATCTTTAAAGAAAAATGCAGACTCATGTAGCAAAACCCTTAAGGAACATTAGGTGTAGGTATATTGTCCGAACATAGATAGTAAGTCAGTGATAAACCACGATGTTTGTCATTGTAGAGAACATGGCCACAAAAGTAGATAAGCTCTGTAGAAAAGATCTTCCATGATTAGACAGAAAACAAATTTCCTTAGAGACTGCCTATCTCTTTATTAATTTCTCCTCAACATGTATTAAGAAAACATTAACTGCTTCATGGGTGACATTGAAATTTACACAAAGAACTTCCGTCTTAAAAGTCCTGATGTTCTGTTGTTTATATATTGTTTAATTTTCTATTGGGTCTTGTATTATTATAGCAGATGACTGGTTGAGGCGTTAAAGCTCTGACTTTAATTAATTAAAAAGCAGCATGAACTGGAGGAAAAATACATATAGGGGCTGTATTTTACAATGCAAGGTTAGCATACAACTTTGGTGCCTTCTCTGGTGTTACTGTATGCCAGTTCCAACACCTAGTGTTTTTTCTTTGGGTAACTCACTTCTTAGCCAGCCCTGAGAGCAGTGATGGTCATGTCACAAAGAAGGGCTGTATGAACCTCTGTGTCAGGAAAATCATCCTCCTGTCTCCTATTGTGAAGAGGTTGGTGTGAGGTCTTGATGCTGTTTGATGCATCATAGAAGTGGGAATGTGGGAACAGAGAGCAGATTGTCTTGATTATTTGCAAGTAAAAGGGACTGAAGAAGTAGAAAAACAGGCTTTTAGGTTTTCTTCCAACACCAAGTAGTAAGACCAAAAACTGTCCTATTTCTTTTGGGTTCATCATATCCACCATCTCAAGAAAACGCTTGTAAGGTACTATAATAAAGGAATAATGGGTGCAGCTCTGTCCCAGTTGGTTTGTAGTAGTTGTTACTGTGGACGTAGCCAATCTAACCTAGAGAGCCTCCAAAAGGAGAACTACCATCACGCCCCAGCAGCTGAAGATGGCAGCATGCAGAATCCAAGGACTGTTGAACTTGCAGAAGAAATCTTGACCAAAAAGCTTTTCGACCTTCCAGACATCACTGATTTGAGAACAATTGACACCATCATTATTGGTGGGCAGAGGATTACAATGCTTATTGTTACTTTTGTAGAAAAAACCTAACATTATAAGACAAACGATATCTGCATCTGCTACTTCTCAATGGATCATCAATGAAATAAGCGTGGATCTGAGCAGCTAGAAATTGCTTTGCTGTCCTCATTACTTAGGATCAACCTGTTCTTTCTTATCAGCTCTGATACTTGAAATAGTATGAAAAATGTTATTCATTTCGATATAATAATTTGTGAGTCTGTATTTACAATACACAACATAAATGCCCTTTTTTAGTTTTTATGATGGTCTAACCCAGGTAGTTGGCTGGAGAAAGTAAAAGGTTAGCCAATCATACAGTTACCGCAGGTAACCTTCTAAGTATAAGAAGAAACTGCATCAGTTTCAGCACTCTGGGAGCTAGTAAGTGGAAGAGATGACTTTGGAAGAAACAAACACTCCAAAGAGTCACAGACAATGGTGATAGTACAATGGTAATAACATTTTAAAAATTAACGTGTATGGATTTTTTAAATAATCCAGAAGAGTACCATTACTTGAGGTAGTGACAAATAACAGTGTTTCGCATATATCAACAATAGAAATTGCATTGCCTTTTCCAAAAGCAAGGTTCTGAAATTATGTTGCTGACAGGTTTTGGTTTTTTTTACATGCACACATTTCCCATTTTCACTTTCTGTCAAAAAGTACGTATTTATTAATATATTAATGTCTTACCTGCCAAGAGTCTTGCTATCTTTTGGTTGCTCAATAGTTTTTAGTGCCAGCTTCGTTCACTGAATCACAGGATGGTTGAGGTGGGCAGACACCTCTGGAGATCACCTGGTCCAATCCTCCTGCTTACAGCAGGGCCACCTGCAGCAGGTTGCTCAGGGCTGTGTCTGGTTGGATTTTGACTGTCTCCAAGGATGGAGATTCCACAAGATCTCTGGGCAACTTGTTCCAGTGCTTGAAAAGAGTTAGAATAAGAAAAAAAAGTTTTCTTACATTCAAATGGAATTTCCTGTGCTTCACTGTGTCGATTTCCTCAGTATTTCCACTTTTTTTGTGCCCATTCCCTCCTGTATTTCAGTTTGTGTCTAATACTTTTTCTCACAGCAGCGCTTAAAAATAGATAAAGTATATACTTATTGCAATATAGTATATGATGGACTTTGCTTACTGGACAAGAAAAAGGTAGGTAAGTTAATAGTTGATGAAAGGACAAAGGTTTTGATTTATGATATTTACTGTCTTAAATACCAAGCTGAGCTGAAATTCTGTCCGTGCAACTGCTGACTGGAGATCAACATGGGCTGGTTTTCTGTGCCTGTGCTCCTAACTTGGCTTCTTCTTCAGGTGGTCTGGAGTCAGGTAAGAAAACAAAGAATGCATATTATTTTTATGATCAAGTAAGCAATGCAGCTTAAGATGAGTTTCAGAGGAAAAGACTTAAGTATGTTGCTTTTGCAAAATAAGAATTCTGTTGTCATCTGCACGAAAGAAAGAGAAAGATTTCTGTTTCCTCGGGGTCTTAGTGCTGCTATTTTAATAGACCTGTCTGTACATGGGAAGAGTTTATTTTGCATTCCCCACCTAAGCAAAATGTCTACTAGTAGTCAAATACTGTTACCAGAATAGCAAGTCTGGAAGTCTGGGTTTAGGACCAAGATAAGTATTAACATTTATTTTGCTACTCCATATTTGAATAGAAATACTTTTTTTTTTTTCTTTCTATAACACAATATATCTGATACTGAAATTAATGTCTTTTTGGTCATTGGATGTACTTGGAAATGACTGTTCTCTGTTCTTCCAATCCAGCTAAACTATTATGCCAAAAAGTAACAGTTGAGATTTTGTATTTCCTGTCTTCTGTCGTGAAATGTAGCATTTTACTCATCTTGTGAGAATTTATTGTAGAAGCCAGGAATTTTGGTGATACACAATATAATTAATTTGGAGAACAAAACCCAGTAGGTTGTTGAAAGTTCATTTCAACTTTTCATAGCTTCAGGGCAACCTACAGAGTAAGCTGTTACTTACTGTGACATTATGTAAGTGGAATAACGTTATCTATTTTAAGTTATGCAACTTTACTGTCTGATTCTGTGAATCCAGCTCCAATATCTCTCTGTGGCAGTCGTACCTTCTTCCACTCCACTAACGCACGCTCGTACATCTCCTTAAGTCAAGAGCACAACCTCATGTCCCCAACCTTCCCATCATTTTCCTGTATCCCCCACTACCCCAACCCCTCACTTCCCTTGTATTTCTGCTGCCTGTCACAACTACCTGTTCCTCTGTTTCCAACCTTTTGGAAACTCAAGTCTCAGCCTTGTTTAGATTCTTCTACACGTTTTGTAAAGCCTGTAGTAGGTGATGCAAGGTGCCACTAGCATCTACAAGGTATTGTACCTCAAACTGACTCCTGATAACCAGCCCCTGTCTGAGAGAGCGGCTTCTGATCCCAGGGCTAGTTAATTCATTTCCATGGGCCTTATGGCCAGGAAGAGCTTCTTTCACATTTCTGGATGCCAATGCTAAAAGTTACATAGTCTGGAGAAAACACGGTTAAGTTTGGGTGTCTCATCCAAACTGGTTGACTATACCCCCTTCTGAAGTCCATGGTGAGATGGAAATTTTCACCAGGTGATTTATCACATTTTTGAATAGATGTCCAGGCTAGGGGAGGTGGATCATCTTCTGGAGATGCCACGATATCATGGTGGTGCCATAGATATTTTAGGGACAAATGAATTACTCATTTGTTTCTCCACTGATTACTGAGTCTGCTTACCTAGTTTTTACATGACTACAACAGGTGAGATGTTTCCCACCTGTTCAGGATGCGCTTGAATTATTTTCCCATTTAAATGTGCTCACAAGCCATGGTTTGACCAACCTTTAATGTAACTTAATTCACATAAACCGTGTTGTTTGCCATGTTGTCAGGGGCTAATATCATAAATGTTCAGCATTTTTTGTGAGTGTAGATTTAAAAGCAGCATTGGTTAGACTAAATTAGATTCCTCTTTGGTACACCTGAAGCAATAGAGCCTTCCTCTGTATGTGACTCTGAACTGTGAATCTGTTTATCTACAAAACTTTCAGAGACTAGAAATGTGTCACATAGGTCTCAGTTGTCAGGACCAAAGTAATTGCCACTCAAACAAGTATTACTTGTATGCAGAGATACTCCTTTTGAAACCACGTATTTTTGCTGTTGAGATGCACGGGACTAAAGACATAGTTTTGTTGAGGAGGAAGTGGAAAGGAGTGATTAAAGGGATTCCTACAGCATAAACCATTCAGTGACAGTTTTCAGACACTGAGGACCAGCCTGGATTTCAGCGGACTGCTAAATTTGGTATTCTTCAGTCATGGACTCACTGTTTGGTTTATGTGCCAGAAGTACTGCTGGACTTTGATTTCAGTTTGTGAGCTTTTGCTGCTGATAGATGAGCTTTTCCGTGAGCTAACCTTCAGCACAGTTATGCTTTCTGATTAGTCGATATGGGAACATTGTAGTTTATAATTATTGAAACTGTAGAAATGTTTTACTCTTCATTAATGGTTGTAATTGGATTCAACATATATGGGTAAGACTCTCCTCCTCCATCAACAATCTGTAACAGAAAAGATAATAATACAATTTTAATTTTTGAATATTACAAGCTTTACTTGTCATTTTTTTCTTCCACATTAGCTAGAAATCTGTGTGAGCCTGGGAGTTTAAAAACAAATGAAATCTTCAAAATGTGTGTTACACACTTTGCCAGTGTACTTTCAGTTGGTTTTACAAGCTGCACTTTCATTTGAAAACTTGGATACGTGGACTGGATACTGTCTTATGCATATCCAGTGATAAAGAAATGTAATGAGAGGATATATGTGCAATGAAGCTTCAGAATGTGAGACGAGTCTATTGACACTTTGGATGTATGGATGATTTGTCTGGGTTATTAAACTGTATCTGTACATGGCTATATATTTATTCTTTTTTTCTGAAGTTCCCATCCTTATTTATCACGTATCAATGTAAACCTCAATAACACCAGTTAATTCAGTGAAATATGAGATCAAAGTAAATCCTACAGCATCTGCATCTGCCCAGCTCTGGAAACAGTTTTTCAATGGACTCAGTGATTTTCCACAATGACACTGGGTTTTTAAGAGTCACATATCTTAAAATCTACCAAATTTTGAAACAACCCAAAACTGTGAACTACCAAAATGGGGCTGTTTCAGGAGAAATCAGGTCCAGGAAACAGATTCTGCTCGATGGTTCCTGTAAACCGACACTTCAGGGTCAAAATCCCGCCTTTAGACTGGGGAAGGACATATGTGGGTTATAGTTTTCATTAAGAAAATTAAGAAGCAGAAGAAGTTGTTGATTGAAAACTTTGCCTGTTTATATAACATTTGGATATTAAGCCTTTGATTATGCCAGCTCATACCAATTAGGCATTATCTCTCTTAAACCTATAAATTACAGCCTCTACATGATCAGGCAAAAAATGGTTTTGCCATTTTAGGCAATCAGAACAAATGATCAAAATCTGACAAAAACTGTGAAGCAATGCTTTGAATTAATTTTGGTTCAGGTGAATCAAAATTATAAAATTATATTTCAAGCTTTTGTATTGACTATTTTTTTTTTTTCCATTTGCTGAAGTTGTCACAAGACAGATATTTCAGATTGAAGATTAGTCTTTCATTGAAAAGCTAAAATAGGACATTCTGGCAATTTCAAAGCTTTCTTTCTGAACCTTTTCCAGATGAGGAAATTTCTTTAAACTTATTTGTTTTCTGCATTCGGTTAAAGTTTGTGTATAGATGCCATCAGTTTTAGGGCCCACAGTTACATTTACCCTGAAACTTTTTCCCATCATTATGTGCAAGAAGTCAGGTCTGGAAGAACATGTGCATTTGAATTTCTCTTGAATATTCTGGCCATACTATTTTCTTATCCATCCTACAGATGGTAGAAATTACCAAAATTAACATTCTTGTGGACTGCACGGACTTGATTTTTGCTGCTTTTCAACATTCTGATCCTGTACTCTTCATTGCTTCTAATGGAGGTTTCAGACGCTTATCACACTGCGAAAAATAAGTCCTATGTGCAAAACTTCATGTATGAAAGATAACAAATTATTTATATAGAGAAAGAAAAACAGTCAGGGGGGAACTATAGTAAAAATAAAAGTAAAAATCCCACTGTGCTTTGCAGAATTGCTGTTCTATCTTACCAGTTGCTATATCTATAACCTCTGTTGTCAGAGCTTAGAATTTAAGTGGTTTTTACCTTCAGTTTGTTAACTTCTTTCCAAACAGACAGATACAAGACTTCTAATAAGAATCAGGAAAACTGACCCAGCACCAATTTCTTCGAAAGGCTGTTCATTATTTTACTCGCTCTGTGAGAAACAGTTGCATAGTATTATGTCAGATATGTCTGAACCAGTTCAAAATGAAGTGTCTGGTCCAATAAAATGATATAGATCATATCCTATGGGCGTGTTATGGCAATGAAAATTGTGCTACGTGTATCTCATTCGGGTCTTGCTCCGATATGGAACTTGGGTTTTGCAGGCTGCAGAAACAGCCCTTGAGCTGGTATTGCTGAGGTCAATGGAGCCCAGCTGGAGCCCTGAACTGGGGCTGAGATGACCTGGACTCTGTACCCAGTCCTTCAATGATTTGAGTGACACCAGACCACTCATTCTATTCCCCCATCTTCAACTTTGTGGTGGAAAGTTAAGCATAGCTTCCCTAGGCTCTGTTTTCCCTGTTTGCAAAAGACCATTAGGCATTGCCTGACTTGCAAGAGAAAAATGGTTGAGAAAACTTCACAGAAGCAATACTGTGTGACCTTCTTGTTGGGCAACCTGACGTGGGGAGGACACAAACAAAGCACATAAGGAAACAAACATTTTCAGTTAAATGAGAAGGCAGTGGGTCCAGTCAATCCAATAAAAAGCCATGTGCTAAGTGCTGTCAGTTGAGCTTAAATCACATCTCTAATACTGTTGAGAGAGTAACGCGAGCTGCATTTCATTATGTGCCTTTCTAATAATATCTTTTTTTCTTCCCCCTCCCCAGCCTGCTCCGGAGACAACTGGTGAGTTCTGTTTGGAGATCTATTTGTATGCATGGGAGTCAGTCAACAAAAACAGCTGCTCATAAACATTGCTAGGACAGACACAGATTTATAATTACTGTTATTGTTATTGCATTAATTTTCACACTTCATAAAGATAGCAGCAAGGGCTCATGTCCTACCTCACTTGTCTTTTTATTTTTCAGAAATAGATGTAGACGGAGGAATTGATCAAGACATCTTTGACATCAATGAAGGTTTTTTAAAATTTTCTTTCTCTTTTAATATTTTTTGGTGATTTTCATTATGGTAGCCACAGATCAATACAATAACAGAACGGTAATCTCCTCTTCCCTTTAGCTTTAGGACTAGACCTTTTTGAGGGAGACATCAAACTTGATGGGGTGAGTTCAAATATAAAATATAAAACCAGAAATATGTAATTGACTTATGCAATGTAAACTATCGCTGGCATAGAAATGATTGACGCATCCTGCTACTGCTAACAATAAATGCTGTCTGTGTAACAATAAACTGAAAATGTTTGGGGATGGCTTTCTACAAAATGCCATACACAATGACAGAGTTGGGTGCATTTGCAGAAACATTATCCAGAACAAAGTCGGTTTAACCATTAGATCAATATTATTAGCTTCTTGTTTCCTTTACTGTTTTTTTTTTTTTATATTTGAACTTTTAAGAGATGCAGAGCACTGATCATCGTTCAGACAGGTTTATAGAAAAGATTCTTCATTTATCTGCACAATATTTATTATGAGCCAATTAAATTTTCAGACCAGTGCTGCAAAACCTTCGTCATGTAAGTAGATTCACTAAAACTGGTGGAAAATCATATTTGTAATACCACATTTTAAAGCATTTCTCCAGCACCCCTACCTGATACATTAAAAAAAAATTACATAGCAAGTTACATCCTCAAGGGACCTAGTAGAAACCCCAAAAGTGTTTTGTATGCCTGAAAGTCAATAGTGCTTTACTCTCGTTTTGGTGAACTGCTTTGGCCTGAGCATATCAGTGGAAGCAAGGACAGCAGTTGCTAAGGGCACAGGAACAAACCTATGCATTATGAAAAATTACAGAATTATTAATCTCTGTACAGTATTCAGGACTTTAGATCTTAATGCTCCCCACAGGAGCTGAAGCTCTCCTCACACATGCATCAAAATCTTGGGTAATTTGTATGGAGAAAATGCTGCAGAAGTTGGAGACACCAGTAGAAGGAAGTAAAGGGATTTCAAACCCAAGCTTTAGACTTCTGAGTGATCTTCCAAAGTTTTTGAGCTCTTTGGTTTCTTATATGTCTTATATGGACTTGTAGGAGACATGCTTTGCTTTAGCACTATTGTAGTCCCTGATCCTTTTTACTGACTACTGCATATTTATTTTCTTCCTCAGATGCAGGAACGAAACTCCATCATTGGTGACAACTATCGGTGGCCTCACACTATTCCTTACGTCCTTGATGATAGCCTGGGTACAGTATATGCCCTTGACAATGTCTGTATGTCATGTTGATTGAAATGTTAAATACAGGTTGGTAATGATACTATGGCATCCATTCCTATTGTAAGTCTTGAGCAGGCCACTTCCCACAGCAGGATTGGGCCTGGGTGTGCATAAGCAGGGTATATCATCTTGGCTTTGGTCCTGGGTCTCAGCTCTTTTCTTGGATGGTTCTTATCCTGCAGACTGCTATGGTTTTAAAAGCATATGTCTGAGACATTAAACTCTACTAAGCAGAAGAAAAAAACAGGGCACTGAAGATCTTTTTAAAGCAAGAAAGCTTGCCTAGCCATTTACATCATCTACAATATCAATGGCAAATTGCTGAGTCCCCTGTTGTGTGGCCAGGGACACATCACAGCCTGTCTCCATCCCTTTGAATCCACCCGGCTGTGGTTCTGCAAGTGGTGCCTCTGCACCTCTGTGCTTCTGCAAGAGGCAAGTGATGAGGTGGAGTTTGGGATCGTACTGCATACCACATGGGGAGATTGTGCCCTGACTACACTACGTGGGGTCAGCTTTCTGGTACATGATGGGGAAAAAAAAAAAAATCACCCACCCCCACAGTTTTGATTTGGACTTGGATCTAAACTGGGCTGAAATCACACAAGTTGCTTAGAAGAGATAACCCAGATATAACGTTAGCACTTCAACTCCTGGAGAGATTCTTTGAGAAATCTGTAGCCTGCAGTCTGCACTGGGTGAAATTTGATGTCTCCACTCCCTGTTTATTCAATACTTGCTCACATAAATCTCAGCAAAGTAAGTGAATGAATTTACAAAATTAAGAACCACACACTATCATGCATTATGTACTCACGGTGTCGTATTTTATACATAAGTACCAAAGAAAAAATACATGGAAACAGAACCAGATGAAGATATAACATCACAACTGTCTAATTTATGGTTTTTAAGTCCCTACCCAGGGCTTAATCCAGCAAGAATCCTGCTTATTTTAATCAAAGGTTGCTGGAGCAAGACCCACCCTGAGGACTTACAGGTAGTAGTACACATCTATTGGCTCAGAATTGACAAGAACACTGTTTGCTTTGCAGAAATGAATGCTAAAGGAGTCATCCTCAAGGCATTCGAACAGTATCGACTTAAAACCTGTATTGACTTCAAACCTTGGGAAGGGGAGAAGAATTACATATCTGTGTTCAAAGGAAGTGGGTAAGAAGAGTAATGTAAAATAGCTCTCATCCTGTTTGGCTACAGGCTATTTTCATGGCCAGTATTCACTCTAAAACTCATATGTCTGATCATAATTTTGTATTTTTGTTGTGTCTCTTTTCCAGTCTTTTTTAACTGGAGATTCCAGTAGTTTCTTACAATTTCTTGCTGATACTTATTTTTAAATATAAGAAGTAATCAAGTCCTTTAAAAGGTGATTTTCTGGGTATGGTAAAAGGTATCAGAAACAAGGCAATTATTTTCTTGACTGGTCTTTGGATATATGGCGCATCACTTTCAAATGGCCATTCTTAGTATGCCTTACTTTTTAGAAAAAAAAAAAAAAAATCCAAGCGGAAACATGGTAGTTCTAATTGTGGGACAATTAATTTGTTGACTGTAACAAATGGAATTACATTTCAACAATGTCGCGTCGACATTCAAATATAACAGTGATATTTTTAAATGCCACACAGCATGACATATTTTACAGATGTTTCATTTTATTTACCTTCTTTTGATGAATAGTTATGCTATTCAACCTTAAATTTTGCAAAATGAGTCTCCAGTAAAGAAGTCAAAATTGCTCCAGCTGCTTCCCTTTCTTAGTCAGTCTCTGTCAAAACAGTGAAACAAGAGCAAATATATTCTCCACTCTATACTGTTTCTCTGTTAGAAAAGATCAGGGAAAGCTTGATAGCCCGGTGAGGAAATTTACTTTCAGAAAATCATTTCCTGATATGAGAATGCATTCATAAATGGAAAAAGATTTTCTGATAATAGAAATGTTTCCCTTTCCCTTTGGCTTGTTTTGAGATATTTGTAGCAGATAATTGTTTCAAAATTTCTTCAGTCTCTGGCTCTTTATATTTTCTACTCTTCGTGCTCTGCACATGACATTGAAACTCAGCCCTAAAAGATGGGTAAGTGGAGATTTAAGGAGCAATCTCATCCTCTGCTAATGACTCTTCGGATTTCTGAGCCAAATAGAAAACTCATGTAGCTGAATATTTTAGTCCTTTGTCACATAAAGTGTGCATTAAACTTGCTAATAATTGTACCTGAAAAGGTTCCACAATATTTAGCCTACGGCAAATAAGAGGCCTCTGCACAATATTTCGTATGTCTATCAAAAATAGATGAGTCATGGTGAGGAAGAAGACAAGTCACTCTAGCTGGATAACATATCTTGCCCTCACTGCCTGGTGTGTTGCTTGCCCTGAAATGTTTCTTATCATCTCAGCTGACACATCCACAAAACAACCAATAGTCAGTAGCACTTTTTTAAAAGTTTGGAGCTAAATGGTGTGGTCTCCTGAAAAGGGCTGTCCAGTTTCAATGAGCTAGTGTTAGGCTGTACAAAGAAATTACCAGGACTGACCCTGCATTAGCTGCCTTTCATTTCACTCTATTCCTCTTTTCTGATATAATGGGACAAGGTGAAAAGTGAATAAACCAACCCATTTCCACTCTGCTGTTCTTAATTATTTTTTTTAATCAGCTAGGACTCCTCTAACTGCAGACTAAAGACCTCAACCCAGAGGGTACAGTGCAGAGAGGAGCACAAAGTTCCTACCGATACCAGATGGATTCATAAAGTTTTATCACACCAAGAAAAAGGTTGATAAATTATCTTTGCCTTTCAAAGCTTGGCTTGCATCTACAAAACAGAGGAAGGTGGGGGAACTTTGTGTCAAAATGGTTCGTAGTAGGCCATAAAGTCCCTGTCTGGATTATCCTTTTGAACTGAAATTAAATCAGCCACAAAATAAGCCAGCTGCCATTTTGTTGTGTTCACTTCCTTGTGCAAAAATGCTTCCGTAGGCTCCGACTCACAGAATCATCGGCCCCTGTGGAAAGAGCCCTCTCCCTGTCCGTATTCTTTACCATTCTCCCAAGACTCAGCTACTGCCTGTATTATGTAACCAGGCATATATTTATAACGCTAAGTGAGCAGAGGTACATGTAAGGTTTCTTTCACCTTACCCTCTATTCAGGTCCATGCATCTGCAGCAGAGTTTAGGTGGTGGATCTATTTAAAGACTTTCTTGACTCTGTGTTGATACTGGTTATGGAGAGTTATTTACTAGTGGGACATTAGTATAAAGATGTGTCTAAAATAAGTGCTGTCTGTTAGACAACTGGATTTCTAGATGGTATCATCACTACTTGATGGCATGTATCTACTTACAGCACATCTTCCAAAAAGAAGGCTGGTGGGATTAGTCAGAGCAGTTCCTGTTCCTCTAGCCTCTGATGGAGCAACTGGCAATGCAGAAAGAACTGAATCAGAGGAAATACAGTTTTCACACACTTGGGGAAGCTGAGACTTCCCCCCGTTTTCTCTCCTCCTGAAGACACTGCTAACATGGGGTTCCAGGTGCCCATTACTCTGGAGTGCCCTGTCCCGCTCCCCTAGTTTTATTCTCAGTGCTGGGAGACACAGATCTGTATTTACTCCCCCTGTAGCTGCACAGTGATGGTGTTGTAGGCACTTGGTGCACTGAAGGCACAGGGAAGCTGCATCCCCCAGTGTTCGGATGCTAATTTTGCCGAGTGTTCTGGATGTACCTGTAGTCTGCTGTGCTCTTTGCAGCAGCTGTGAAGCCAGAGGCAGCTGCTTTGATATGAGGTGGACCCAGAGCTGTGATGACTTCTTAGACTTCTGCACAACCAGAAAAGACTGCATAATTGATATGAAGCCTTTTTTAAGGGAAGCCCATGAATTTATGGATGCCACATTTGCTTCTTCCCAGGTCTCATGCTGTGATTTTAATGAGTAATCAATAGCCAAGGCCTGTGATGCTTTGTGGAAAGAGAAATACTGGGCAATATGTTGCACTAATAAGTTACAGGGTTCAAAAGCACATGGCATGCTTGTGTTTCTAAATTTTTGGGGTGACAGGACTGCAAATCCTATGGCATATGTTGTGCCCGATTAATTTTATGGACTTCTCTGGGTGTTGATTTATTTGCTGCATAAAATATCAATTTAAATGTAACTCTCTGTGATTGCTAGTTTGTGGACACGGGGTGCCACTTTATTGGCTTGTGTGGATAACTCACTGAATTTTTTTATTCTTTAATGAAAACTTCCACCATAGCTACTGTTTTGCTCTTCCTTGCAAGCATGTGTCAGCAGCAAGTGCTCTAACTCAGCAGCTCGCAGATAGCTAGAGAGAAAAGAGCTTGTGAAAAGCTCTGTCAAATCCACCAGCCTTTCAGAAGGTAAACACAGCCGCGCAGAAGCATGCCTTGCCTGGCAGACACAGCCCTCACAAAGCAAAAGGCCAAAACAACAGAGAGAGAAGCAGCTGCGATGGCAGAGGCGAGAATGTGCATGAACCTGGTTCATCGTAAGATAAGGACAGGCTCAAAGTGCACTCGCAGTCACTTTGGTCCAGCTAAAAATCGTTAATTTACAGTAACTTAATTGCTCTAGGTCGTGTGTCCGTAGCCTTCGATGTTTACCACAGTACCAATGACATCCTCATCAGTTTTCTTCTGTCACAAATAGCTCGATGTTTTTCTGATAAAGAAAACCCATTAAAAAAACAGTAGAGCCAGAGTGGGGGGAATGCTTGTCCATCCAAACAAAGCTAAATGTGAGAAGAAAGGATCTGGTAAGGAACAGAGCAATGAAGAAGTGCTCTCTGTACCAAAACGTAACTTCAACACTCAAGTTAAAACTCTACGTGTTGAACAGACTGCTTCTGGAGTTCACAAGGCACGGGGATGGTATGCATCTCACAGAGCCCTCTCTCATTTTGTTTCCATGTTAGCTGCTGGTCCTCAGTGGGAAACCGCCAGCAGGGCTTGCAGCAGCTCTCCATTGGAGCCGGCTGTGACAGGATCGCGACGATTCAGCACGAGTTCCTGCACGCCCTGGGATTCTGGCATGAGCAGTCACGGTCCGACCGGGATGACTATGTGTCCATCATCTGGGACAGGATTCAGACTGGTCAGTCACTCCCCAGCTTTTCCTTTCAGACTCTGCTGTTAGTGGATTTAGCTGTGGAACATCCTTTCCAGACATCCTCTGGTGGCCACACTGTTCTCTCACCTGGACTTAGTTTTCAAAGCCAGTGTGTCAATAAATTAAATATGAAATGACATCTATTTGGGACAGAAAGCCTCATTTGTTGTTGCTGTGGTTATTCCTTGTGACACAGCATTCCCAGAACCCTAACTAGAGACCTGGGTCCTGCTATGCTGGATGTTGTACAGCAGAGCAACAGAAGAGAATAATTTAGTTGGTTTAAATGAAAATCTCCAGTGAAAACATCGCTCATCCTCTTTCTCCCTGGCCACTACACCTGGTGCAGGGAGCAGAGCTGAGATGGCAGAGAGCGCAGAGGGTGTGCAGACAGGAGAGGTCCCTTTCAGGGTCTGTATCGCACAGGTGGTTTCTTTGGCGATGTGCTCTCTGAGTGCAGCTTGTTGGTGTATTTGGCACAAGCCTGAGAGCTGGCACAGGGTTCCTCGGGACTCTGCTTTGTCTCTGCCCCTTCAGCTTGCCCTCATCCTTTGTGACTTTCAGGCAGTTCAAAAACAAAGTTATATACACAGGCTTGATGCTTTCCTAACCCAGCTACACACAGAAGACTGAAAAAAACACATGACGATTAAATCTAATGCATTCTTATTTAGTCGTGATCAATAGCCAGGTGCATATGCAAGTATATATTGCAGAAAATTACTTAGACTGTTTGATTTCCATTATATTTTGCTGACTCTTTAATGACAAGTTGCACTACTGTTAGCCACTTGAAACTGCAGCAGCTTTTTAAAGTGACCAGAATATAATTACTGTATTTTGACTGATTTAAAACATTAAAAACTTTATCTTCCATTGGGTAGTTCTTAATGGGTTTTTTTTGCTCATACTCTAGTAAATATCTATAAAGGTAAATTCTGGAAGCTTATCTGTTGACAACGCTAACTTGTTAATTGCAAGCTCAAATGACCAGCAATTAAACATTAGAGAATACAGATTGGAAACAAGGAGGCAATACAATTGCAAATTGTATTAATTTGAGTACTGAAATAATATCTCCACTTTTGGATATCACAATCCCATCAAAGTTTACAAGTAGATTCATGAGAAAAAGATTTCTGGTAGCAAAAAGCTTTCCTTCATCCAGCAGAAGCCATCATGTTATGTTCCAGTGGCTGAAAATGGAAGGTAAATAACTCTGGACTAGAAATAAAATAGTTTTACAGAGTAAGTACAAGTAAATGACTACAAAAATATACTTGGGGATCTGATGGATTCTCTGTCTCTTTAAGCCTGTAACCAAAATTTGGTCCTCTTGGGCAAGAAACAATCCTTTCCTTTATTTTTGCCATTTAGGTAAAGATCATAATTTCTTAAAATATGACGATAAGACATCAGACTCCCTGAATGTTCCCTATGACTATACTTCTGTGATGCACTATAGCCAAAATGCATTCAGGAATGGAACTGAACCCACCATTGTCACTAATATACCACACTTCATGGATGTAATAGGACAGCGAATGGATTTCAGTGATTATGATCTCCAGAAACTGAATCGGCTGTACGGTTGCTGTAAGTTTCTCCATTTCTTTTAATTTTTGTTGCGTCTGCTATTTCAAAGAAATTAGGGTGATACATACATGCTGGACTCATCCAGGCCCAAGTGAAAGTGATGCTAACATATTTGGAAAAGTGAATTTTGTTAAAAACACCAGAAATAATCGTACATCTAGATATAACATAGCCCTCCTGCAGAAACACCGACGCACAGCAGAGTTTTCTGTGCAATTTTATCTGACCTTTATTTAAAAACCAGCTTCACTCAGCAGCTGATTTTTTTTTGCGTCTCTTGGGTAGCTGTTTAAAATGTGTGCTTCTGCAGAAAGCTTTTTCTTTTTCCCCCCACTATTCCCCAGCTATTGCTCAGACACTGTACAGAAATTAGTATCTCTGCTGTGGCTATCGTACCTACCCTGCTCTCATGCAATCTGTGAGACAGTGTGTGTGTTCATGCAAATAGGGTACAGATGCTGTTAGGGTGAAAATGTGAGCTTTTAAGATTTTTATTTTTAATTTCAAGCCCAGACTCTTACAAAAGTGGTCAAAAGAGTTATTTTGCTCACATGTGATGTGTTTTAGAAAGTTGAGACACAGATGTTGTGGTTTGAACCTGCTTGGCTGGCAGCAAACACCACCCAGCCGCTTGCTCCCCCCCCCCCCCCCCCACCAACTGGGGAGAGAGTTAAAAGCGTAAAGAGAAAAGAGACTTGTGGGTTGAGATAAGAACAACGTAATAACTAAACTACTACAAAATTTGAAAAAAAAAAATATACAAATATACAAATGAGTGATATGCAGTGCAACTGCCCAGCACCCAATGACCAAGGCTCAGCCCATTCCTGGCCAACGATCCTGGAGCAGGTAGAGTCCCAAAACCACAATCCCAGAATGGAGCTAAGAGCCCAAGTGTCCAAGAGATCGAGAATTGACTGAGAGAGTGACTCAACCCCAAGAGAGAGGGAGACGACAAAACTGCCACCACCTACAGCACAATCAGGATCTGCCCTGATCTCCAGCCAGTGCCTTGGCTTTGCACAATGTGCATGATATTTGCAGAGCCGTAGGTGGTCTTTGGATCACCCCCCCTTTGCCTAAGTGTTCCCTGTGTCAGGGAGGATGTGCACTTCGCAGGTCCCAGCACTCGCCCACCCAGCCAGCAGACTGATTCCTTCAGTTTAGAGGGAAGACTGAGAACATCAAACATGGTTTGAGTGGTAAATGTTCTCCCGCTAGAATCAAAAGATTACTTTTGTTCCTGAACAGGTCTTAAAGGAAAAGTTTAAGCTGAACTCATGCTAAAGACCTGTGTGGTTAGGAAATTACATTAAAAATGGGAAACTTTATTATTAAATTGAAAAAAACCCACAGCATAAGAAATCCTGACTGATGTATTAGTGCTCTTCTGATCTCTTCTTCAGGACTATCTTCAGGCCATATGATGGTAGATTTTGTTCTGCTTTCCCCTTCTAGCATATTACTTAACAGAACTGACCACGAGCTTTCCCTCTACCTCTGGAAGTTTGGACTCAGCACAATGTATTTTCTTCCCAGTCCAGTTCTTCATTACATGCCAGCAAAGTGTCTGGCTTTTGGTCCAGATGGAGTTCAAAAACCCCCTTAAGCAATGCCCCCTTCCCCTATCTCATTAATTATCTAAGAAATACATTGTAAGCTATTGGGTCTTGCTTTCCTCTCTTCCTGTCATTCAGGTCACCACTCCACGCTAGCCAGCACTTTCTAACTAATGTCGTCAGGCTACTGCTTTCCTGTTTGGGCAAATTGATTTCTCATTTTGTTTCACATTTTGATTTCAAAGAGTTCTTTCATCTAATAATTCTCCATTTTTGCTTACCTTCTTGCTGATACCCCAACTGCGTTTTTTTCTTTCTCCAGTAGTCAATATAACACTTACTATGAAAATCTTTTCTTGGTTTTTGCATCATAGCAGTAGTGTATCTTAAAAGGTATCAGTCATACTACACTTATGATAGCTTTGCAACCTCTGGAGGATTGTTAGCTTTCTATGAGGATAGTACAAAACATCTCAGCAGTACAACTGATTTGGCAGCAGTTCATACTTCAGTGCTTCCCTGAGCTACAGCTTAAGTGAAGCATTTGGCGTGCCACTGAGGTTGATTTTTCTGGTACTCAAGGTCCTTTTTGTGGTGCAATGAAACCTTTAAACCTGTCACAACATTTTATACATAGTTTGAAAAGTAATAATCATGAAGCATTTTGTGAACTTAGTTGTTTTCAAATCATTGCTGGTGTTACATAGAGTTCAGACATGGTACAGTGAGAAGCAAATCTAAGAATAGGGATAAACCTGGACTGTGTCTTCCCTCATCCATCCAGGGTTTCCTTTAGGCAGAGAAAACATTTCGTACAGTATTTTCCCTTTTCTATTCAACGGCACAGTCTTCCTTCACTTAATTTTTCACTTGTTATATGAAAGACATCTTAAAATTTTGTATGAGATGAGATATCAACTGGTCCCAAATGTTCCTTTGCCAAATGTGTTTTTCAGTTCAGCATTTTGAAAATAAATTTTGCCCATTGCAGTGAGATAACTTCTGCTTTACTATATTTGAAAATAAGCACTCCAGTTGATGAATTAGTGAAGTTTTATCAAAATCTGTGGCCATGAGTGGACTAGCCTAAAGAAAGCAGAGGAATGAATGGGAAGTCTCAGACTTCCCAGATAGAAGCATCCCTTTTACAAATAAAAGACATGGTGTGATAACTAGCTGGCACCCACCTGTGCCTGCTAAGTGCCCAGAGTGGTTCTGACAATGTCTGATTAATGTCAGTGTTAATCGCCAAACGGTTTGAGTTCCTAAACATTGTACCTATGAATATCAATGGTATTTGTAGCTGCTGATTATTTTGTGTTTGCATTTCTTAGTCTTTCTCTACTCTTAGCTTTGGACATTAAGAATTAAAATGTGTGCTGTGTAACATAGATTCACAACTTTGTTTGTTTGTTTGTTTGTTTTAACACTATAGCCTCTTCCTTAAGTTTCATGGATACATGCAGTTTTGAACTTGAAAATATATGTGGCATGATTCAAAGTGCAGATGACAACACTGATTGGCAGCGTTTGTCTCATGTTCCTGCGGGGCCAAATACTGATCATACTAATATGGGAGAATGCGAAGGTATGATAAAAGACTGTTCTTATCTCTCTGTGAAGCATTTTCTGCAGGGGTATGTGAGTTGACTTCGATCTTGGCCTTGTTCTCTGTTTATCTGTTGACAAATTACAGTTTATTTTGTAACTAAGCAACATAAATCTACATACTTAGGGACATCGTGTGATAAGTTCAATTTTCTGCTTATTTGAGAAGATTGAATGTTCTTATCACTTTTGATTTGTTTTCTGTGCTTAGTGTCACATTGTGACATGAGAACTATATAAAATATTCTAACTTGCGGTACAGACACACCAGAAAGACTGCTGCTTTTCTAAAGAGTAGCTCAGTAAATCTTTGGAAACAATTGGGATTAAGAAATTCTGTGTATTATCAAGGCTCAGGTGAACAATTCATTGAGAATGTAGCCAGTAGTTTCTGAGCCTGTCAGAGAAAACTTCACGAGTTCAGGAGCTTAAACTAGTCCTCCAGAAAGTCTGAACTACTGGCACTGGTTAAAGAGTAAAAGCTCTGCTTTTAAGTACAAATTGCTGGAGACAGCCAAATGAGGACAGCTCTGCCTCTGGGAAATTTGAACAGATAACAGTCTGAGGATTTGTACAGGGTCGAGCTTACCCTGACCCTGACTTGACCATGTCCTCCAGCAGTATTACAGCACAGCGTTAGGAACACAGGTATGCCAGGAAAATTTCATTTTCTCTCTCCTCTACCATTCATTTCTCATTGATTTTTTGACAGATTCTGGTTACTTCATGCATTTCAACACCAGCGCTGGAGCAGAGGGAAACACAGCTATGCTGGAGAGCCGGATTCTGTATCCCAAAAGGGGCTTTCAGTGCTTACAATTCTATTTCTATAACAGCGGTCATGAGAGCGACCAGCTGTCCGTCTGGGTCAGGGAGTATACTTCAGTCCATCCAAGTGGTACTTTGAGACTCATTGAAGAGATAAAAGGTATAGAATAAAATTGCATTTTGGTCTAATCTATACTCAATATCCTTTTCAAAGTACTGGGGGAAAATATTGTGGCAAAGTGACTCATCTATTAGTGTTTTTCTTTGTCTTCTTCTCTAACTATGCAATTGATTCTCTGCTGGTGAAATTATACTTGATGGATCTGCAGTCAGCCATTTTCCTATAGTATAATCAATTACCACAAATTACAAAGTCTTGTGTTATCAAGATAGTTATCTCACCAAAATAGCTAAAATTCCATGAGCAGCCATTTTAACTGTTCTAGAATTGCTGGTACAACAACAACCTACGAAGCTGGTCATTAGAGTAAATGACAACGAATAACAAAGTAACAAAGAAATGGAAAGCATAAGTGCCCTGGAATACCTAGCATACCTGTTGAAAAAAGATAAATAAAATTTAACTTACTTTTTAAACAAAGTTTGAAATTACTTAACTGAAATACATGGGCAGCAGTTCACGGTTTGAGTTGTAGTTTGGAGAAAATTTAGTTCTTGTGGTTTTAGGAGCCTATGGTCTACAGAATGAGCAACTGAGGTCAGTTCATGTACAAGAGCTCTTTAAGCTAAAATTGTCAAAGTCACCTTATGATTAAATCACTTTCTCAAATACACAACTATTACTTGGTCTCCATTACAGCTACAACCAGTTCAATCCTCTGATTACATAAGAGTCTGAGTAAGTTCTTTTACAAAATAGGTATCAGGTCTGCTGCTTCTGCCTCTTTTTGTCTGTTTAGGCCCAGCTACTGCTCATGCCTGGTTTTCTCTTTTATTTTTCTTTTTTTTTTTTTTTTAATATATATTCTTTTCTTCACCCTGATGCTTCTATCATCCCTGTGTTCCATCAGGAGTCATATAAGTGAATATATGTGTCAAGGCTGCTAAGGCAGATGTAAATTTCAGGTCAGTCTGAGCTCTCCAAACTCTTTCAAACTCTACTTTGAAGCCAAGATCAACTTCTCACACTTCAGCCTTCTTTACAAATACTCTTTCATGTATCCTAGGTCCCATTTCCTATTCCCTCTTTCTCATGTCCGTAATTTTCTTTTAAGTCTCTGATCTGTGTGTCCAAATGGGCACGCTATTCTGACAAACAATCTCTGGTAAAACTTTCAGGAATGGTTTAAGATCATTTTTCCCCCAAGGTGTCTCACTTCCCTCATGTGAAAAGTTACCCTCACCCATACAGAGCCAATAAAATGGAAGAAGCATCAACAGTAGAGTCCTTCCCAGCCATGATCTGGCACCCTGGCTGAGCTGCTCATGGGTTTGCATCGAACCACCACGCTCCAGAGGCTGAGGGACAAGCCCTGAACCCTTTCTTCTGGTCTGCAGCAGCTGTGGCTGCCTTCAGCAGGGAGCAGGGGACAATTTACAGCCCAGTAGCTGGTCTGCTCATTGAACGGGAGTCAGAAAACCCAGTCTTGCATATAATCTGTGCAGTTCAAAAAAACCTTTAGTTAATGCAGAAGGTGATTTAATGGAAAACAGCAGGGTGCTTTTGTTCTTGTTTCTGGGTTTATTTTTTTCCCTCCTAATTATAACAGTAATTAATGACAAGAAATTAAGACTTATATCTGAGATCCTTTGTGTTTTGTTCAGAATTGTTAGGAGAGTGAAGCATGAGTTCTGCACCTGGGATTGCCACTGCTTATTCCATAAATGCAGCTGAAAGTCTGGTCTCCTATGCAGGTGAACACAAACCAGACAGCAAAAGAAACTGTCCTGCTGCACATACAATTGACAAAGGATGCCCTACTTTCACTTGCCTTACAAGGTCCAGGCACAGGGGTCTTTTGCGCAGACTGCTCTTGGAGTCAAGCGGAATTTGCTGGTGCAGGCACTTTTGGATGCAGCATCAGACTTGCAGTGAAGTTTTATCACATGAAGTAGATTTTGCAGATGACTGGCTTTAGTTTGAACTTTGTACCATTTATCATTTGATGGGTGAATAGTGCTTTTGCATAGGCAAACTTCTGACAAGCCATTTAAACATACAAAAACAACTGAATGAACCAATCTTGTAGTTCTAGGCTTCCAGAATCCTCTGTAACATTTTTTGTTGAGACATATTTTTTCAGTTATTTAAAGATACCTTGCTCTGAATTTTTTTTTCTTTTTAATAATACAGGTGACAGCCATCTTTGTGCATTTAATTAACACATTTGGACTAATTTAATGCAATGTTCTTTAAAAACATAAAAGAAAAAGCAGTCTTAAAACCATTAACACTGTTTTCACTCAAATTAAAATCTGCTATGCATATTAAATCTGTTGAAAAAACTGAATTGAGAAAATATGATCTTCCACAGAAAAAGTAACATCTACAGGAGAAATGTTTCATTACATCAGTGCCAGTGGAACAAAGAAATTCTTACACAGCATTTGTACAGGGTCCGTAGACCTGTGCAGTGTTTGACTGTACTGTTTGCTCAGAAATTCCCACCTTTGTTTTTCAGGTTCACCTGCAAGTTACTGGCAGCTCCATCATGTTTCTTTGAATGTCACAAGTAAATTCCGGGTTGTGTTTCGAGGCACGAGAGGAAGTGGCTTATCACACGGAGGCCTCTCTATTGATGACATCAACTTGTCAGAAACTCAGTGTCCCCACCATATCTGGCACATCAGAAATTTCACACATCTCCTCAACACAAGTCCAGCAGGGACAGCAGGAAGAATATACAGTCCACCTTTTTACTCTAGTACAGGATATGCTTTCCAGGTCAGCTTGTATGTAAATGGTACCACTGATAACCCATTTAATTTAGCAATATACTTGCATTTGATTTCTGGAGCAAATGATGATCAGTTGCAATGGCCCTGTGCATGGCAACAAGGTACCATGATTTTGCTCGACCAGCATCCTGATATTCGTCAACGGATGTCAAACCAAAGAAGTGTAACAACCGACCCCCTGCAATTATCAGGTTAGTTAAAATCAGATGTGCTATCCAGTATGTTTAAAACACAACCAAAAAATAAGGAGTTAGGTTTTCTCTTTGTGTAAATCAGTGCAGTTTTTCCAGCTTCTGGAATGTTCAATTTGCTTGCAGCAACAATATAATTGATCCACAGACAATAAAAAAAGTAAGATACAAGTAAGTTAAGCTGGGATGCTGGATTTCAAAGTTGATTTCCATAAGAAACAGGTGGATGATCCATGTCTAAAATTTCTTTCATACGCTCTGTTAAGTGCATTTATATCTGCTTTAATGAGAATGGAAGTTTTCCAGAAGGCTTAAAAACAAAAATACTGAATTAACAATGCACATAGTTCATACCAGATACAAGTGCAGCTGTTAAACAAATACCCTCCCTCCTTGTAAAAAGTACAGTGGTGTCAGCACAAATCTTCAGATGGACAAAGTGCTGATTTATATTACATAATCTGTGCTCGTTCAAGGTGTAAGAAGATAAGGAGCAATTAATTGTCCACAGTAACTTGGAAAGGAGGCAGTTGAGATAAAGATGTAACTCTGAGAAATGGTAGGAGTCTCTACAAAGAGAGATGTTGAAGAAAACCCACATACTCATCATTGGATAAAGATTGGATTTAAGACAAAATTACTTTCTGCATCAATATAAGTGTTTTGCCAAAAGAAACCACCTCCACCACTGACTCAGTTTCCTGGGTTTTTTGACTGTAACATCAGTGAAGGAAGGCACAAAAGTGTCTAATTCACAGTATTATTTTAAAAACATTATTTACATTCATTTTGCTGTGACATTATCTCTATGTGAAAACAAATCAGGTAATCTAGAAAGATTAAATGTCCTCCTTGTAAATGAAAGATGCATGACACCAGGTCCTCCATAGATGGCTGACATTTTCCCTGTACTCTCTGCTGTTATGGCCACAGTGCTTAGCCCTTTTACTTCCCTGACCATGTGGATGTGCAGTCTGTGTGCACTCTGCTTCTTCTCCCTTCTTTATTCATATATTGCCAACACCCCCAGACTCCCAAGAGAAGCCTTGTAACTCCTACCCTTTCTCTAACCAGCAGAGGTGTTGGAGCAGGCAGTTTCTTCTCCCTCTGTCAGGTACATTCATAGAAAATCAGGCTCAGCTTTGAGATTTAGAACAGGGTTTGATGGAAGGGACATCAGTGGCCTGTTCAGGTTGTTCAAGTACCTGTTGCCCTACATCCGCATCAAGAGATGCTTTTTTTTGAGAAGCACTGAATTAATTCATTTTACAGATGATTCATCTGCTGTTCATCTTCTTGCCAACTATACTTTAAAAGACCTATAAAGAAAATACAACAGGCTTTCAACTAGCTCTCCAATAAGCTCATATCCAGCAGGCTCTTTTCTCAATACCTCCAGGCTAAATAAAGCTGTTGGAGATCTCCATGGTCTCATGCATCTCATCAGTGTGGAATCTCAGGCAAAAATTGTGCAGATATTGTAGCCAGGTTCAGCATTGCTGCTTCTCCTTGAGTTTTAGATAATTTATTGTCTTCTCGATATTCATGATATCCTTGAGCAACTAAGCAGAAGCAGGCAAAGTAGGATGCAGGCAGTCTTGGTTGTTGAAAGAGGCCTCAGCCCTACTTTGCAGCAGAGATGGTCTGAGAAGGAAAGGATCCTATTGAGAAAGAAATTGGAAGTGGTCCCACATTCACATTCACTTAATTTTTTTTTTCTAGATTCCACATCAACATATTTTTGGGACAGGCCAGATAAAGTGGGATCCATGGCATCTTTTCCCAATGGAACTACATTCATGAGAGGTCCAGGAAGCGGAACGAGTGCATTCTTAACTCATCAGAGACTTAGAAGCCGCAACTTTGTTAAAGAAGATGGTGTTTATATTCTTTTAACAATGGAAGGTAGGTAAACATTGATGGTAGCTAAGATTATTTATAATATAGTAAATACAGAACGTCACATACTTACTAAGTCACTACTGCTGTAGGTATAAATTCACATGATGTACTTTGCAAATGAGTGGTTTTGGAACTATGCTTGTATCTAAAGTCAAATAATATGTTTGAATGAATACACTGTATAATTCCTTTATCTCATGTGAAGGTGTATAAAATGATGCCAATGCTGTGCAAATTATTTTGAATAGAGTACTTTGAATAAAGTTGCCTGTTTCTTAAAAAATCTAGAGGACATTTCCAAAATACCTCATGCTCCTGAAAGGTAAAAAATACTATTTATCCATTATACCTGTAGAGAGACTCTTTGCTCTTTACTATGAGAACTTACCATTAGAATAAGAGGAAAAATAGCATGAAGTAAAGACCTTATTTCTTATGTTTTTATGGTGCAGATATATCACATCTACTATCAACTCAGCCAAGTGTTTCACCCACCTCTGTTATGAATACATCCAGTGACAACACCATCAAACCTACCTCTAACAACACCAGTGCCACCACCAAACCCACCATCACCGCCAAGCCTACTGCCCGCACAACACCCATCACAACAGCCTCTGTCACCCTGACCGAAGAGCCGGACAAAGACGTTCCCAGTTCCTGCTCAGAGAACCCTTGTGAGAATAATGGTGTGTGTGTTATTGTAGATAGAGCACCGGTGTGCAGGTAAATGCATTTATTCACTCTCAAATGCAATTTTAGGATGAATAATAAAAGTTTCTAGTAGAATAAATCTTTCTTCCTAGTGAAAGGAAAGACAGACTATAGCTGATTAAGGGAAATATTTCCAACTTCTACTCCGAGACTAAACTTATGGCCAGATTGGGCAACAAAGCTCCTAACCTCAGCATTTGGCCACTTTGAAGTACTCTGCTTGTCTTCCCCGTAAATTATATTTTAAACGTGTTTATAATTTTCAGTAGTGTATTAGTCCAATGGTACAAAATGGACTGTGCATGTCCTTAGAAGCCCCTATAGCAAAATTTAGAAGAGTTAAATATAAATGCAGTTGAAACAAAAGAGCACTTATATCAGTAGAAAAGATGTTTAATACTTCTCAGAGAGGAAGCAGCATAGACATTATTTTAGAATTTGATTCAGAAATACTGTGTAGTGTAAATTATGACCATGAATTACCAAAATGTAGTTGTTTGCCTTTGAAACCAGCCATGAAGGCCAAGGACTGAAAAGATTGTTTGTCCTGCAAGAAAATGAATATCAATTTTTGTTTAATTCTCTGTGGATGCATTTAGGTAACCCACCTGGCTGATCAGCATTGTTCCAGCTCTCAAACAAGCTCTAAGGCTGAAGATAGTAACCTCACAAGATGCTGAGCCAGGGCAGGTAGATGAGGGGAGGGCTGTGAAGCAAACTTCCAAAGGCCAAGAGCAACAAGAGTCAGGATGACTCATTGAGTGTTATATCTCCCTATTTAGAAACCTTTTAAAAAACAATTCTTGTGCAACCCACCAGAAGCAGGTCACAAATACGAGTAAATGTCAAGAAGCTGTTCCAAGAAGACAAAAAAAAAGTTATGCTGAATGTTATGCCTGATTTCGAAATTGTGGAAAGAAAACATTAATCCTCTGACATCTGTGGACTATTTGAAGCTCTAGTGCCTATGTGACTTAATTTCCATCCTAACAGACCAGCAGTCAGCTTCCGCTCTGATTTTTTTACTGGGGAATGAGGCAAGATGTAATACATAACTCTGAGCTGGATCACATGAAGTCACCCAACAGTCAGCATCCTTGCTGCACACTGCAAACGGACTCATTTTCAGGGTTGAATGTATAGTTCTGAAAATAATTATTTAGAAAGGAACTAGAAAAGCAATAAGTAAGAAATAACCGGGGTTAGAAAGCTAGGGGCAAGTGTGAGCTCAGCAGTACTGCACTTTTTTTTTTTTTTTTTTTTTTTTTCCAGTTAGATCATTGGGACCCTCATATGCTCACTGTAAAATGTTTCCGAGCTGATAGTGATGCTGGATAAGGTGAAGGAGTCAAGGCCTGGAGGTTGTTTTTAGTCCTAAAACCAGATGACTGATAAGAAGTTAATTTATTTTCTTACCTTCTTCTTGGGGGAGAGTGGAGGCAGCTCATACAAGAAAATAAGCCCCTTCTGGCAACGAGAAGGTCTGATCAGATTGTACTTTCCCTGCACTGAGCAGGGAAGGGGGAATGTGGTGGGAACGTCTTCAGCTAGCTCAGCCCTAGAACTGGGGGATTCCTGACCCTAAGTTTTGGTTCAGCTGCTATCTGGTCAGCGATACCTTGAGAGTCCTGCCTGTGGTCTCTACCCCATTTATCTCACGGGTTCAAATTGCTGCATAAGGTGAACTGAGAAAGGAAAGAACCCAAAGAACACATGAGGAAACAGGTGAATGAAGTTTTCTGGAGGGCGGTATATGTGGCGTGACTGGATAAATAAAGCAGTGTAAAGCTTCTGGACCAGTTGCCCTTGGAGCTTATTCAACTGCTTCCTATAAAGGCTTTTTAAAATTGACTGAGTGAAGAAGACAGAACAGCTTTGATGTAAAAACTGAGGATGACAAAAGACACAACTGCATCAGGATATGAGGGTAACTAATAGTAGTGGAAGCAAATATTACATGACAGTGGTCCCAGTGACAGGTATATCCGTTTCATGGAGCAGTAAGTGAGTTTTCTATCAACAGAAGTGCCACAAAATTCAAGGAAAAGGAAGCAGATAAGTGAACTGCATGATCCAGAGGGCCTCTTGTTTGGTAATAAAAGACAACCACTCTGTAGCAGCAGCTCTACAAATCAGCTGCGGCCAAGCCTTAAGCAGTCAAAAGGATTGGGATGGAGCTTGGGATTTCTGGGAAAGGCTCTTTCTGAAGACATGACCTGTAAAATAATGGGAAGCTGAAAGACTCACATCCAGATGTGTAAGAAGAGTGGGCCACTCAAGACTTTAAAATAGAAGTCCATTTTAAGATAACTTCTTTATGCTTTGGGATATAGAAACAGTGCACCAGAGATGCCATTTTTCTTAAGTAGCCTTTTTTGTGCCTTTAATCTTTAGGTGATACCACATGTTTGTTCTTTCACTTTCTAGATGTCCAGCAAGTGACAACTGGTGGTACATGGGACAAAAGTGTGAAAGGAAAGGCTCAACCCGAGAAAATACTATAACAGCTGTTTCTTCAACCGTAGCTGTATTTGCTGTAATGCTTATTGTCACTATCACAACTGCAGTATGCCTTAAAAAGAAATACAGACAAAGAAAGGAAAATGGGGAGAGCCTGACTCTAGAAGTAGTAAGTATTTTGCCTCTTTCAGCAAATATATGTATCTATATACACACATCTCTCTCTATGTATGTACATATTTACTAAAAAGTAAACAATCAAATTCGGTAAGAAGTTAATTGGGAGATGCCACATTTTTGAAGTCAGAAGACTCCAGCTTAGGAATTAAAGAGTTCTATTAAGTGTTACTAATTTATCAAGCACAAAAAAGCCACTTCATTCAAAGCCTGTTCTCCTCCACCCCCACCACTCTTACTGCCCTGATGGCAGCCCACATTGAATGCAAGAGTGTGAACAAAGGGGCTCATTCTCAATTTGTAACTAAGCCATGTCTTCCACTTAGTGGACTTGTAATTCATCTGTTACTGCATTTTCTACTGTGGATCTCCCCTTAAAACACCATGGTGCTAAAAAACTCAACCCAAAATGCCAAAACAAAAGGCAAATCTAAAAATCAGTTTCCCTATTCAAAGGCCATTTTTTTATGCAAGGAACAAAGTAGCCATGGAAATCATGACTTAAGGAGAATTAAAAGAAGACAGCAGCTTAAAACTATCTGAATGACTGGATCAGAAAGGCCATGTAGTGAATAGCAGAGACATTTGGGCATGTTTTGATAGGAAGTTTCACAAAGTCCCAGCCATCTGGGCTCTCAGTTTAGACAGGGACTAAGTTTTGGAAATAAGAAGAATAACATAGCTTAGAGGGACTCACAAGGCACAAGACAAATTCTGGAAGAAAACTGAAGAGGAATGGCCTTCCAGAGAGCAGAATTCCATTTTGAATGTTGTCCTAGTACTCTTTATGTGATGTCCTGCTGAGGTGCAGTACCTCTGTGCAATGCCAGATACATGGTACTTTTACTTTATGACCTTCCAATAAATTATTTTAATTTCTCTGTAAGTAACACTCTTACATTATACACATATTTCCCTTCCCTACATGCTTTTGAGATGTGGTTTTTTTTTTTTTTTTTTTTCCCCATTTAGAAGAAAACATCCTTCTAAAGATAAAGCAAACAAGCATCAAAGACACAAGATGAGCATCACTGGAAAACCACAACTACATCATCGTTCTTTCTGTTACTTTTATCTCAACCATCATGATAAAAGTTTGTAAAGTCTGGAAAATAAGCATCATCTGGATAAAATACTGTGCTAAAGTCTGAACTGTCTGACAGTGTTGTGTATCACCATGCAATGGAGAAAGATGGAAATACATTATGTGACATGCCTGCCCTGTTCTTTATGTTTACCTGAACATAAAGAAAACTTGTAAAACTGCATCCCAACATTCATTCAACACAGTGAAGCCTAGGTTTGCTGTCTTAACATGATACAGATGTCTATAATAAAAGGGAGCTGGACTCTGTAATCACTGGGTACCCATCAGTTCTGAGTCCTGCAGCAGCTGCCAGTCAGTAGTGTGAGGGTATGTATGTGAGTGTGGGAGGCTCTGGTTCTTTAAGTTATTTGATTGTGATCTACTCACTGTAAAAGAAATAACAAGTAATGAGGAAAGTGATAAATTAACCACACAGACACACAAACATGAATGAAGAGGTCACAACAGAGACAATAGTGAGGACCCAGAACACTTCAGCCGCTGATTGATGGTCCATTAAAGGAACTACTCAGCCAGAGCCTTCAAAAATGTCAACCTGAACAAAAATTTTTCACTGATAGAAAGGGGGAAACATGATTAACATGAGTACTGTGGGATACTTGAGGCTGCCTGGCATATGGGCTATCAGAAGAGGCTTGTGGAGTTATGTAAAAATGACTATGGGATGTTTAGGGGAAGGGCCAAAGGATCCAAAGAAAAGAGGAAGGATCACGGTGGATCAGAGAAGAACTACTGTGGGAAAATGGTGCCAGCAACTGGAGAGAACAGCCTACAAAAAAGACCTGTGTGCCAATGACCAGAGGAGACCACAGATCTTAGGGGTTGTGGGTCTAAGTACTAGCACATGGAGGGACTGGCAGCCAAGAGCCTGTGTGCAAGTAACCGGAGGGACTGTGGGCTGTAGGGCTTGTAGATGTAAATACCAGCGACTGGAGATAATGGTGTGTGTGTGCTGTGTGTGTGGTATGTGTGTTGAAAGGTCCGAGTGCCAGCAAATGGAGAAGAGGCCATGGGCACCAGGGCTGTGGGCCTGGGTGGCAGCAACTGGAGGGATCGGTGTGTACGTGGGTGTGTGAGAGGTCTAAGCACCCGCAGCTGGAGAGACCTGGGTGTGTTTATATTTCTTCAGTGAGTTTAATCCTCTGTGTGTGTATATGTGTAATTCACTATCAAACTTCAAGATGGACTAGCTGGTGAGTTGGAGGAAACATTTCCAATCTGGAGGACTCGGTCTGAGCCAGTGGCTGGGGTAAGGGAGCCCAAGGTCAAGGCATGGATTGTAGGCAGACTGAGAGCCCGTACTAATATTCAAGTGGCCTGTGATCGTGGGTGTGCTTATGGGATGTGTGTGAGTGTATGCATCTGTTTCACTAGCAAGGATCACATTGCTCTATCTGGCAAGTAGGAGGTGACTTGCATACCAGTTAAAAGAGCCCAGGTCCAGGCATGGATATTAAACAGGTTTAGAGGCTGTGCTGGCATCCAAGGGGGCTGCAAATGTGGGTGTGTTTATGGATGCGGAGAATGAGAGCACACAAGTTTTCATCAGAGAACCTCCATTCTGATCGGCTGGAGGGGAAGAAGAGGACAGGGCTGTCTGCACTTGTGTGAGTTTGGGTAGCATTAAAGGTGGGTGCTGCTACCCATGCAGCTCTCTGGATGTGCAGCAGTCAGTGCAGCCAGCCGCATTAAGGACCTGTGTGTGTGAGTGCCTCTCTTGGATACACGCTCAGCCTTGCTCCAGGCCAGACCTGCAAGCAGGAACAGCAGCAGTGGCATCCCTGGGACTGGGATGGAGAGATCACCTGGGACTGTTCCTGGCTGGGCATGTTGGCTGGGATCCTGGGTCTGCTGGATTTAGTGGCTCCCTTAACACCCTTGACAAGTAAGGTTAAAATTCAGTGGGATTTGGAGAACAGAGTAAGCATGGAAATAGGAGAAGGGTGAAAGGAAGCAAAGTGTACTTCCCTGAGGACACTTTGCAGAGGAAGACAGAAGTCACCATGGGCACAGATCGTCACATTTGCAGTGTTTTGGAAAGGGCTGCAAGAGACAAGAGTGCCAGTAATAGAAATGCCAAGTCATACCAGATGGTTGGTAGACTGGTATGTGAATATATTCACATTTAAAGGTCAGCAGCTACTTTGATTCCCCGGAATGGATGGTGATGGTCGTAACATTTGTCATACGATTTACCCTAACTCTGGGCAATAGCAGTTCAAACGTACAGAAATTTGATGAGGGAAGTAGTCTTCCTCTGAATGCTACTGCATAGCACAGAGCAACAAATGTGTATGCTTCTGTACCGACATTACATATGTAGTCCTCCTCTGATTAATATTCTCTGAAATGTAGTTATATTTAAAGCATTCATAGCTGGTTTTATTAGCTTTTGTTAGAACCCAAAGATTCATTAAAACAGCCAGAGAAAATTAACAAAGATTTGTCAGAGCTAACAAACCTCCTGGATAGGAAGATACCCTACTATAGCTGTCTTAAAATAACTTTCCTATTTTGACATGTCTTCATCAGCAGTTTTGATGCAAATAATCCTCCAAATGCATCTTCAGTTAAGACATGCACATAGATTTGCATGGAGTTAAGAAGACGTAAATGAGACTGTTCATAAATTCAATCCTGGCTAAAATACTTAACATTACAAACAGTGAGTATTTAATAATTTCAACTGTGAAATACTGGATTTGTGACTGCAGAGATCATTAATATTTTTTGAAATCCCGATTACATGAAATGGAATAAATACTACCTGAACTGTAGACTTTTGTGCTTTCACTAGAAGAAAGATTAATACCTAGAGCAATATATTACAATACATTGTGCAAGACACAAATTCCATGGGGTACATCCTGAAATAGTAAACTTCCATGAGAAAAGAACCTTAAGCTTCTGCTTATTCATTTCAAACAGGAATCACTGAGGGGCACAACTTAAATCTGAATTTCGCAGTCACTGAATAAGAACAACTCTCTTTTCAGTGGTGTGCCAATTCCATAGAGCCAAAAGAGACTGAGGTTTTATTAATGTAATTAACTGACCTAAAAATACTCAAGAGAAAAATGCATTTTTTTTTCAATTTTCAATGCAGCAAAATTACTCAGGAAGTCCATCATCCAATTCCATATTGCACTTTATTGTCTGTCACAAAAGTTATACTATTAGCTCATGTTTCTGAGCAAATATGTTTTTCTCAAAAAGTTGTAGCACAACTGACTTACAGTGATGGTATTTTTCCATGAAGAGAGGAGGTGAGAGATTAAAAGTCACATTAGGAAATGAACTATTTCAACTGGAGTTTTTCTTCTTTATGAGTAGATGTTTTACTTGGATTTGTAATTTAACTGGTTGAAGTTGCAATGTCTCAGTAATGATCACGTCTTGTAAAAACAGCAATGAAGATTCACCAGCCCAGGTCCTATGGCTTTCCTCTGGAGCTGACTTCCCTGCTCTACAAAAATTTTTCTATATGGTTACTACGACAGCATCTATTATTTTTAATGAAACAGCTTAATTTTGGGGACACACGTTTGACACATTTATAGACAACATGGATGTTCATCACGGGTCAGACACTGCATTGGTCAGCTGGAGAGCCATAGATGGTGTTGCAGCGCTTCACAGAAAGGCTGGGTGTTTATTTTCCTAAAGCAGATTTATTCACAACAAGTTTTACTACAAATCTTTAATGTAAGCTTCTCTGTATTAAATCACTGACACTAATATGATAGTAAACTCCACCAGTGTTAAATCTGCACAAAGTTCCACCTCTCTTCCCTGTCTTCTTCGCACCGTGGTGGCCTAGGTTAAAATCTGGAACAAAAATATGCTCTGCCTCCATTCCTGGAGCCATACAGGTCAGGAAAGCTCCATTCTCTACAGATCAGGACTGATGTAAAAAGCCTTTTAGGGGTTCCCACAATGTGCACAAGTGCTTGAGCTGTGGACTTTGACTCCTCAGGTCAACTGCCCTACTCTGTTCTTCATTCTAGTGTGGATTTCTGCTAGTAACTGCTGGATGTCCCATAGCAAAGACCTGGGCTTAAGTGAATGTTGTCTTCTCTGCTCCTCCTTTTCTGGGCTCCAGACTAGCTGTACAGCTGGACACAGCAGAGTATGTGCACTTTGTAGTTAGAGCTGTGTGCATGACTCATTCCTTGCTGCTGAGTGTATCAGGAGTCATGGCATGTGCTTAAAAATAAAATAAAATAATCCCAACATTCAAGTCAGTGGCTCAGGTTTGAAGTCAGAAAAAAAAAAACAAAGGTAGGCTGTTTTTCTAGCTACTTATCCATCTTTCTTCAAGAATCTCAGCATTGCAGAAAATCTTTTAGACATGCCACCTAATATCTATGCTAAACAGCATACACAGACTCATATTCCTGATATAGGCAAACTAGACCAATTTCATTGCTATTTGCATTGCACAGATCAGCTCGCTCAGTCTAGCTTTTGCACAAGTAGCAAATAACTGAATCGTAATGTCTAATAGTCTGGCTGGCACTGCATTGTCTAAATGCAAAAAAGGGACTGATCCTAGACACTAGCTCTCTTATTTCAGCTTAGCATGTCTGGTGTAATGTACCACCCACACCAGGCAGGCACGGCACCCACTTTTTTAGGTGCAGATGAGAACAGAGGAATGTTTTTTGGTTTTTTTGTTGTTTTTTTTTTTTTTTCCTCCATAGCTCTCCTTTTCCACTGTTACGAGAGGTCAGGGGATTTTGCTGAGACACAGGTGCCACATATCAGGTAAGGTACCTTTGATTCTCATAAATGGGATCTTAATTCTCCCATTGACTTGGACTGCATTTTCAAGTTATCTTCAAGTTCTGGTAGCACAGACATTAATATCTCAAAAGGAGAAGATAACCACCAAATAAACTGCATTTTCTGAACAGTCCTGCAGTCAATTGCTGTTTCTTATATCTAGACTTGTTGCTTAGAGGCTTTTGCAGTATTTGATCCAGTAATGGCAAAATATCTGTATTTTGCTCAGATTGTGCTATGAAATTATGAAGAAATTAAATATTTGGTGACCTAATTTTCTCAATTCTTTCATATGTTCTGGTTTATTACAAAAGACAGCTCTGAAGTAAAGTTTTAATAATTCATTTTGTGCAAGATTATGAATTTTTTTGCAGCAGACAGATTCCACGTGGCTCCTCTCCTTGTCCTCTCCCCTTTCTGAGCATCAACAGAGTGAACTGGTAAAAAAAAAAAAGATCACAGCAATTCAGACTGATCACCCCTCCTACCATCAAATTAATAATTTTCTGGTATGTATATGGATTGGTCTCCTTTGTATCAAATTCCTTCAAAAACATCACAAGTGCCACCTTCTTCTGTTTTTTCATTGAATCCTTTTTTTCTTCCCCCCCCCCGCTCCAAGTCAAACTTCATTACTTACAACATGTATGCTACAAGTGGTATCATAAAGCTTGCAGACAGGTTTCCATTCCAGTTTTCATCTGCATTTGCTCACAAATTCCTAAACTCCTTCCCCTTGAGATGAAACACTCCATGCTTGATCTCTGCCTTTGATTTCACCTATTGTGAAAACAAAATAATGTTAAAGAAGTTTAACTTGAATGTCTGGGACTTAAAAAGAACAAAATCAAACTTAATTGTTTCCCAAGACTGCAATGCGTAATCATACAATACATGAACATGGTTGCTCTTCCAGTGCAATACTCACGGGAAAAAAAAAAGATTGTGTGCTCTTTGTCAGATTTGAATCTTATCTCTCAATAATTTGATGGAACATTTTGATCAACTTCTTAATTATATTTCTGCTTAGCAGTTGCTAATATGTAACTAGAACCAGCCATCGGCTTCTGCTAGAGCTCTGTGTATGCACATTTGCCCTTGATTGGTTTTTTTACCATCATCTGGATCCATGCAGTCTATGCCACAAAAAGCCATATCAAATCTTGACAGCAGCACGACTCCCTCTTCATCTGTCTTCATCTGTGATTGCTTTTTTTTTTTTTTTTTCCCCATACTTCTCATCATGTTGCGAACACTTGGGTTTGGAGGCAGCTTTCACTCACGTAAAATGTATTTGTTCATTCAGAGCAGAGCATTATGAATTACATAAAATAACATTGCAACTTCAGTTTAGTTTGTTAAGTAAGCTATTAGTTTATTATGTTTGGTAGTTATTAAGTTGTTTAATAAACTTTAGTTTTTAACTGTGGTAGGAGTCTCTGTTGCTACTTAGAAGAGCCAGGTTTCATTCTGGCTGCTGCTGTCATACCTTCATCACCAGAAGAGATTTGTCAGGGTAAGCTGAAGGCAAGGAGAGAAGGAGAAAATGAAAGCACCTGTCATGTCAGCTGGTTAAGGAACAACCTCTGCAGGCACTCAGGACAACTGCAGGTTTGCCTTGGACAAAAGGATAATCATTGCGGTTAAGCCTTAGCGTGTGTGATTGGAAGGAATGGAAAAAGAAAAAACGCTGGGTTAAGAAAATACAAATTTCCTTAAGGGAAAAAAAAGCTCTGAGGAAAAAAAAAGAAAATTAAATTGAGATAGCAAATACCCACTATGGGCAATTGCATGATAGTCTACAGGCCATGTCTCCCCAGCAGATCGATGCTCCTTTGCGACATGAAGCCTGAACAATTCCTCCTGCTCAGCAGCCCATCCATTTGCTCTGCTTTTCATAGGTTCCCAGCTCACAGCAAGATCAATCACCACTACTTGTGTCCTTTTAAAATCTACTTCCATTAGCTTACAGCAATGCGCACGTCTCTCACTTACAAGCACTGTGAGACCCGCAGCTGCCCTGGCGCAGCGCAGCAGAGTCTCTTTGGGCAGCTCTGTCCCTCAGGGAGGTCTGGGAAACTGGGAGCCAGGGTGGTGTGGAGGTTGCACTGGCACAAGTGTCACAGAAAACATACATCGTTGATGGAAGACTGAAGAAAAACTTCAAAGTGTAAGCCCTTGCATGGCTTCCATGCCAGGGAACAAAGCCAGTGGTGGTACCTTGTGGTGCCGACTCTGCTGTCCCTCTGGAGAGCTTGTCCCTGCATTGTCTGTGTCCGTGGGCAATAAATAAGAGTGGTTCTTGCCCTGGAGGATTTGCTGAAGGAACTGGTGGAACCCAATGCTCTGTTTCACAGAGCCGCAGAAGACCAGATACAAATATTTACCCTCCTCCCTTGGGAGGAAAGTCCCCATTCTGCACCCAGTCCCCCTTGCCAGGAAAAGTGGGGCTGCCCTGTCCCAACACTCTGCCCCACACTTGGGGGGTCACACAGTGGGAGTGACTGCATAGCTATTTGGTTGACATCAAACCTCCCCACTGGCTACATCCCTGTCCACAGAAGACCTGCAGAGCACTGGCTGGCAACTGCCTTCCCCCTAAGAGTGAATCTTGAGCCTTGAAACAAATTTGAATTTCTGAGAACAGCCACAGACATATTCATTATGAATGTGGTCCCAGCAACCTCAAAGGTATTTCTGAAACGAAATGTGGGGAAAGGAGGAATAGAGATTTATTTACCTCTTTTTCCCCCTGGGGCTCCAGTGAGCAAGCCACTCTGCCCTTTGTGCTAGCAAAGCCATAGACGTGCTTTCATTTACTCCATAATCATGCCTGAGTGCCTAGATTAGGTGGTGCCACTTGGTTTCCTAAGGGCAAGTTATCTTGGCTTCCACTTGCACACCATATTGCACAAACCACTTTGCAGGCGTGTCAGATCACTCTCAGACTGGCTGTGGTTGGGTTTTCTCGCATATTTGCTTTCTAACTCGTTTCCCACAGCACCTCAATGATCTGGTGGAATAGGACTGGGTGGGCTAAAAATGATTTTTTTTTTTCCATTCCACAAATATTCTTTGGCTACAAAACATTTTCTTATTTCTCATTAGGTGCCGTCAAGACCATTTTAAGGCTTTGTTACCAAAGACCCCACGGGCCGGGGTGCCGGAGCTTGGGGATGTGGCCACTCGCTGATGTGCACACAGCATGCAGCGGGGCATGCGGGGCCCATTGCACACAGGAGGGTTTTAGAGCTCAAAAGATGTAAGGTTTCGTATCCTTGGAAATGCACGGCTGAGCATCAGTTTCTTAATCAGCAGTTACAGCTGCTGTCAATTGCCTTCCTGGCGACCCCCTGCTGATGGGGGAAGTGGTTTAGGAAATATTTTGCAATACAAAGATCACCTCTTAAAGGGGAAAGCAGAGCACTTTGCCATCTTTCAGCTGCAGGGCCAAAGCCTTTTGCACACTGGTTTTAGAGCACTGGAATAAAAATTAAATAGCTTAATAACCAGTAAAGAAATCCTGACCTTTCTTTACTACCATTTTATTCAGTGTATACGTGAATGACTGATTTGTGCTGAATAACTTGTAGGGTATCTGTGAGTGCATAACTCCCCTTAGTTTACTAAACAAGAGTGCAGTAAATATCCTTTCCTTCCCCACCACTTTTGGCTTTTGTCACAAGGGGCGCTGAAAGCATTTGAAATTAAAAGTAGCTACTGGTGAAGACAGAATATTCTTCGCACATCCCTGCCAGGAGCCACTGCGTAAGATGCAGCCACACGCTCCTAAGGGTCTGGATCATCTCAGATGGAGCCACACGTTAGCAGGATGACCCTTGCCAAAGGTCTTGTCCCAGCTGCAGCAGGGGTTATTTGTCATTAACCCCCAAACTTCGGCTTTGTTTAACTACAGAGGTGTGCGGCACAAAGTTTTTATGGACGTGGAAATGCGGGTCTCAGCAGGCAGAACCTTCACTCCTCTCCCTGGATGTGCAAAAGAAATGTGAGCAAGAGGAACATTGTGGTCAACCCCTTCAGAAACTGCAAGATGAATGCCTAGACCTCTGAGCTGGGCATTAGGGATAGTCATTAAATATTTGCTGATGATGTCACGGGCTAATGGCTCCAGTAAACTTGAATCTTAGTATTTTCAAGCTCTGGCAGGAATGAACTTGGATGAGATAAATGTTCTTGCACTTACTTATAAACTATTTTTACAATTAATTGCCCAAATACTCCTGGGAAATGGGAAATCAGTTTCCTCACTTTATGGGAAAGACAGTTAAATCAGGACTATTAGGAGGCTTAAAAGTAAGAGCACAGAGTAAATCGCTGTCAAATCAGACTGAGAAAAGGCAACCCACTAGTACCTGCTTGTTTTGCTGTCTCGACAGTGTGATTTAGTCCCATGGCCACAAGCAAGGACACAGCACTCAGTGGGGGCAAACCCAGGACCTCCGGCACCACTGCCCTGCCCCGAGACACTTCTTTCCCTTCAGACCCCGAAACCCAGCAACCATCAGCTTCGTTGCTACTGGCAGAGACACCTCCACAGCTGGATGAAAGCAGTGGGAGCAGGAGAGGCAGGAGCCCTTGCTGATGGGTCAGAGGACTCTACCCCTGATATTGTTAACTCCAGAGGAGCCGAGGGCTGTGGCCTCAAAAACC
>NW_010141843.1:0-9747 GCF_000699245.1 Pterocles gutturalis
GACAGGGGTGTGAGGCGGCGTTTTGGTGACAGAAAGCCCCTGGTCCTGCGGTGAAAAGTTAAAGCCCCGTGCTGCCGCCACCGCCAAGCCGCACGGGGAGGGGAGAGGCTGGAGGGGGGAGTTGTCCTTTGGGGACCCTGTTTTCCTCCCTTGTTTCTGCGCCGGCAAGGGACGGGTGCTGAGCTGGGCTGCAGCTGCAGTGGTGTGCCCAGGGGTCAGGCCCAAGAGGGGCCGGGGCCATGGTGGCACTAGGGCGAGAGCTGTGTCCCTCAGCACAGCGAGTGTTGATTCCACCATCCTTGCCTGCGTGATGATCCATTTCAGATGCAGCTAGTTCTTGAGAGCAGGACTGGTAGCACCCCTGTGTGGGGCACTCCCCCCCAGCTCACAGGGAAAACAAGCAAAACAGGGCAGTCGGCTGTCCAAAATGCTGCTGTCCTGAAGTGCTGTGCATGGCATGCGTTGGGGCTGGCTCTGCCAGATGCTTTTGTTCAATGTCAGCATCAGAAGGATGGACTCCAGCCTTGTGAGCAATGGCATATAGCCCCCCTGGCAAAGCCAGGGCTCTGAGAAGGGGAAGAAGGTGGTCCAGAAGGGCAGGAAGAGCTGGAGGTCAGAGCACATGATGAGTCACTAAGTGGGAGAGGCATGCCTTCCGCTCCTGGGTGACTCCAGGAGTGATGGGGACAGCCTCCATCTCTGCCTGCAGAGCTGGCACCTGGTTCAGCCCTCTGGGGCTGCAGAGGATGAGTTGGCTGCCAGCTCTGCAGGTGGAGATGAGGCCATGAGTGCCAGGAGCCAAGCACAGTGGTTCGCAGACCCAGTAACCACGCTTCTTCTGGGTTCCTGGCTCTAAGCTTGGGAGTCACCTGCAAAAGGGGTCAGGGGTGACTCAGGTTGTACAACCCCTTTCCTTTTCCCCTGTCTGCCCTGAAACTCAGCCTTTGCCCAAGAAGATCTTGCTAAAAAAATACTGAGGAAAAAGCAAAGAGTGATGGACACTGCTGCCTTGTGATGGGCAAAGAATGTGGCTGTCATTCATGGGTCAAAGCCAAAAGCCAAACCCTGAGGATACAGCTGCAGACTTTGGGCTGCAGAGAGGTCAGCTCTGAGGAGGTTATATGCTGGCAGGGGACTTTCTGGAGGCACAGAGGGCTCTACTGATGTCAGGTACATCCAGGAGTGATTAGGCAAAGTTGCAAACTATTCACGAGGAGTTTCCAAAGGTGGTTGCTCTGTGATTCATGTGGTGAAAGTGCCCAGAGATCCTATCCTGGACAGCTAGTCCTGACACTGGCAGGACCTGATCCTTCAGGACGGACAGGAGTGAACGCCATGATCATCTGCTGCTGGGAAAGTGCAAGCTGGCTACCCAGTAATTTGTCTGGATTTGGGCTCTAATGTTATGGGGACCTGGCCCTCAGAGGTCAATTGGCAACAGTTATGCGATTTACATGCTGTATTCATGCAGACATTCTTGCCTGTGATTATATGTAATTCTTATAAACACCTTGCCTTGGTGTTGCAGTCGCTTACTTCCACGTGTCCTTTGCAGTTCGTCTTTCAGTTTCGTTAGGTACCGTGCTCTCCCCTGCTACAGGATCACGGTAACAGGAATCCTGTTCCCCTTTCCCTCTTCATGTGTTGTCCTCTGTCATTTTATTACATTCCTTCCTCTTGCCCTCCCAGCACAATCTCTTTCCAGTGCTGATCCCAATTCAGATCACCTAAAGCAATCGTAGTACAGGAGGTTATTGTCTGAAGCCAATTTAACTCTGAGCTGGATGGTCAAATTACATCCCTTGAATAAGAAGCCCAGCCTCAAAAGAGCAGTCATCTCCGTAATCCCACCCAACTCTGATTTTCATCTCAGCCTTTGATGCTCATGTATTGCCTCCTGGCTGTTCAAGTCCATCTGTTAGGCTGGGGACAGGCTGATTTACAAGACAGTGGGCTGCATTCCCAGGGGACATGGGGCACTAGCTGGAGATTAGCTGTGATACTTGCCTGGTCTTGCAAAGCACAGTGTTTTTGCAAACAGTGAGGACAGAGAAGAATAGTCGAGTTCCATTCTGCCCTGGGTGAGGCTACGCAGGCTGGCACCTCCAGACAGTCCAGTCCCTGTCTCTCTTGCTCAGGACCTGGGTATGCGAACCATGCCCAAGATGTGGTTGGAAGTGTAGACATGAAGTTGTCTGCCTCCTCCTCTCCTGGAGGCTGAAGGATGCAGCCCCCTCTTTCCACTGAGCCTACGCTGGGAAATACTCCCCAGATCTTTCTTGCCGGGAGAAGGGTGCAGAGCGGGGCTAAACACCCATGCCTATACCGTCCCTGCAGCCAGAGGATGGGCCCGGCTCTGCAGAGCCCAACTGGAGGCTGCAGATGGAGCACGTTGGAGCACATCGGTTACTCTTCAAGGGCAATTACCTGTGAAAATGCAGAAAACATCTTCTGGCTCTGGGGATTGATCTCTCTGCATTCAGCCACTCGGCTCAGGACTGCATGTCTGTGGCAGGACCACTGACCAAGGATGGACCCATGTCCCAGCAGGCATGAGGGTGCCAGGGTCAGAGCTGCACAGATTCTGGGTCCCTGGGTTACGGTTGGCCTCCAGGACAACCAGGATTGAGCTGGCTGAGAAATCTGATTTCCCCACCCCCGCCCTTCTTTAGGGATTGGCAAAGGATTGTGCATTATTACATGGGTGTAATCTTCATTTAAGATGTTTGTGGCAGCTCAAGTCTCTGGACTCAATTCTGCACTGATTTACACAGCCTGCAATCCCATTGTGAGGATGGTGACTGCACGGGAAGAGACACTGCCTGGGCTCTGCAATGCCAGGTTTGAGGTGACTTACAGGACACAGAAGATTATTACAGAAATGCCTGTCTTTTGAGACCTGTTCCCAAAGAGGTCCCCACAGACTTCCTGTCAAATTCAAGAGCATCAGGTGCTGGAGCTGTGGAACAGTCTTGTTATATGAACCCCTGGTACCCATGGATGATGCTTGCAAACTCTTTTTTTAATCCACAGTGGTGTTCTGTGAACTCTAAATTATTGCATGTAAGAGCATGTCCAGGTCTTGTCAGGGAGGACGCTGTAGACATTTAAAAATTATTAGGGTAAAGCTAACTGAGAGTGCATATGTTGTTGCAAGGATTGAGGGTGCATATGTTGTTGCAAGAGGCAGCGTTGTATCAATAATGCAGTGTAGGAGGGTACTGCAGTGGTACAAAACTGGTGTAGGGTTTGTGGATCATATCTCAGCATACGGAGTTAGATAATCTACTCCATCAGGGAACTGGAAATCCTGAATTATGTATGATAAAACAGGGATGTGTTTATACAGAGAGCAGTTCCTGCAATACTTCATGCACTCAAGTGCAAAAAGGGAATAACATGGGCATGCTGGATTCTGCTTTCATTACTGCATTTCATTCACACAGCCTGATGAGCTGTGCAGTATTTGCTTTCTTGTGCTGCTAATAAAAATAGACCATATAACTGATTGCTGGAATATTACTGAGCTGTTCTCTGTGAGCACATAATGAAACACGTCGACCACCTTAAACAACAAAACCCTGCACTAATTTTCTTTAGGTTGAAAAGCAGGCCAAAATAATTAATCTTGCTTATTAATTGCAGTCAATCAGTCATTTTACAGTTGGACAGTAAGTCTCTAAATGAAAGACCAAGCTTTAATTGAAACAATGAAACATTTGATTGTTATTGAAAAATCAGTAAGAGGCACCATTCAAAGAGCTTGTTCAAATGTTTGTCACTGATAAGATGCACATTTCTATAGAATCAAATCTATTTGCTTGGGAATGAGATTATTTTAGTAAATACAATTGCTTATCTAAGATATAAAACCAGCAGGACTTTTTTCTCTCCCCTGCCCCCAGTCAGTGCAGCACTTAATGCCGCTCCGTGCTTATAAACTCCTGAGACATGGAGACAAAATCTGGGCTTATGGGGTTTGTCAGAGGCTGCAGAAGAGCCAGAACTTCACCCTGGCTGACCTCAAAGTGAGTGGCACTAAAGCACTCAGCTGGACCTTCACAACAATGAAATGAGGGTTGTAAGCTGCCCAAACTTCAGTGTTCAGGAAAGATGTTTCCCTCACCTGAGTCTCTCTGTGTGCCTAAGCTGTCACTAACCTTTCATTTCCAGGAACAGTACTCTGACCACTGGCATGGGTGTATTGATTGTAAGGGCCTGTGGACACAATCTCTTCCAGAAGCAGAACAAGGAAGAAAAGGCGTTCTTAGTTCACAGTAAGAGTGTCTATGGGTTGAATATGTAGAATGGGTAATGTGCTTTAAACTCATGCTATACCTGAGTCCATAACCATTTTCAAGCCCTAGACATTTACTATATACTTCTTCAGGTTACTGGTTTTGTGTGTTGAACAGCTGGTGGGTTTCTTTTGACGTAATCATCTGAGTGTCCATTTTGTGAGCTTCACCCACCTAAATTTAGGCAATTAAAGTCATATGCCTAATCTAAATTAATCATTAACCAAGACATTTAACCTCCTTCACAAGTCAGTGAAGAGGGATGGGTATGTTCTTGGTGGTGATCACTATAGTTAACTTACTTTAGACACTTTGTTTAGTGTGGATTTTGTCCCAGATTTCCTTACTATCATAACCAGGGGTCGTATAAGCCAGGAATGTAATATGTTAACAGCAGTTGTTATTTATAGTCCCTTTCTCCTCAATAAAATGTACAGCTAAGTGTATGCACACTGTGTTCATTTACTATTTGCAATCATGTTGGAAAGAATCCTGTGGGCCTGTTGTCTGAAGGAGGATTCAGGAAATCTACCATTAGGTAACCATATATATATATGTGCGGGCGCACGAACACGTCTATATGTGTTAAACAGCCAATTTGCCATGTTCAAATGCATATGATAGCTCTCTCAGCATGAAATACATTTGAATCCAGTGGAGAATCCAGTGGAAAAATAAAATCTTCCAGGTGAAATCACTGACTTCAAATGAAATAGATCATTCTGTGTCAATGAGGTAAGGTTTCAGCCCTGGAGGACTGATACAATCTGGGACATGAACAAGCACTATATTTCTTCTAAAGCAAAAAGAAAAGGCACCAAACCCAATCCTCCCCACATTAGTTTAATTTCTATTTTGTCTGAAGAAATTAATGAGACTTAAAGCAGTAATTGGTATGTCAATATTTAGTCCTTTGGCTTTACAGTCATGAAGTGCATTTTAATATTTCCTTGTTAACTTGTTCTTTTTGAGCAGTGCTAATAAGACTAATGACATAACTAATACATAGAAAGTGATGAGGCTACTTTATGCCTTTTACTGTTAAGAATATTATAATTTTTTAATATGATGTTGCTATTCACTTCCCAATTAGTAATTACAAGGAGGAATGAATTCCGAGTAATAACTTTCTCACTTAATGAGAAGAGACTGAGGCAGTCTTGCCATTTTGAATGAGAAGAAATACAGAAGTAATTGCATTCTCACTGCAGGGTTTGTGTTCTCTATAGGGCTACTCTTGTTGGTAGCCTTTGAGACTTCTCGACATAATGCGCTAAATGTCCAATTTGTAAGCTTCACACACCTAAATTTACGCAAAGGCTTGTTGCCTTACACCTGCCAGCTTACATGTGCCAGTGTTATTCTGGATCTTTATCTTACTTAAATTTAACAGCGATATTGTCCAGAGAAGTACTGGGATGTTTTTTGGTTTAGCTTTTTTTTTCCAAGCTTGGTGAGGGAACACCAGTGTGTTTGAGAGAACTCTTCCAAGTGAGCCTAAGGGGCCATGTTAGTGGTAATTCAAGTCTTTGATGAGCAGATAATTGCAATTCTGATAATTAGCTTTTGGTTTTAAAATTTCCATTTGCATTGTTTATGTTTGTTCCATCAGTTCTTAGTACTTCATTACTCCTGACCTTCTCATGCTAATGGCTTTGAGTGGAGAGCATAAAAGTTGGGTTAAGTTTAAAAGGAGAAAAAACTGCTTGAAGCAGCATCAGAGAATTAAGAACATTGTATTTTTAAAAATCAGTCCTATGTACTTCATCATGCTGCTGTTATCTGACTTCAGCTAGAATGCTTATATGAATAAGTCTGCTGAATTGTACCCTCAGAACTTAGGGGAAGGCAACTCCTGCTCTTGCTACCCTTATATGGCCTTCATGCACCATCCAGATTTTGCAGAATCTCAGCTTTCTCGGCTGCTTCAGTCCATGCCAGCAGTTTAAAGGTTGCAAACCACCTCGTTTATCAAAAAAGGGTATTAATTTTGAGGCCCAGCAATGACACTTCAAATGTCAGCCTTGTTCATTTTTGCAGAAACATCTAGCTAGGCTGCTTATTCATTAGTGTGGGCTAGAGGGCTGGAAACAGCTGCAGCCTATCCAGCTAAAAAAAGTGCCTTGCAATTAACGGTCTACCCAGCATGCTGCCGTTTCTCCAGTTGAGCCCCTTGGCCCACCCTCTGGCTGAGCCCTTGCCCAAGAGCGAGGCATATGTGGAGAGAAACAAGAGTGGAAAAAGAAAGGCTATTTCTGTAGCATTTTCTCTTTTGATTACTGAGAGCAGCAATGTGCTGCTTTCCCGAGTTCTTTTTTTCCCCTCAGCTACTTTTGCCTTTGCTGTTGCAAAAAGACGAACCAGAATCATGCAGGAGCAGTGTCAGATGCCTAAAGGTGGTGATACCTGGGCAAATGGAGGTAGGAAGGGATATGGGCACCAAGCTGGGCCTGGAGACGCCTGGTATTTCTACCTTTTGCTTAATATCAGTTTAACATCACTCAAAAACGTGGCTGCTAGCATGGCCAGAGAGCTCTCCAGGGTGAGCTGGGTGGTGGCAGCTAAAATGGTTTCAGGCTGCAGGAGGAATTGTATCCAGAACTTCTGCCTTTTGGGCTGCTGCTCCTCTGTACTGAAAGGCATCACAACATCCTTCTCATGCCGTAGGGTTTTAAAACACGAGTGTTAACCCCAACGCTGTTCTTTCAAAGACTTGATATTTTGTGTGACTCTCTAAAGGGAAGGTGGTCCTTACTGCAGTCTCCCTTTCAAAACTCTTTGTTAAACACCTACCCCTGGCAGGAGGGAGATTCTGTCCTTGGCTTCATGTAGCAGGCAGCGTTTTGGGTGAATTTTGAGGTGCCTATAATTCCTCAGGCAATGCCCAAGCTCCTGCTGCAGAGGCGTGGGCTCGCTGGGGGCCAGGAGGCAGGAGGTGCTGCGGTTACCCATGGCCTTTACTGGACCTGGTTGTCTGTCATATCCTCCGGTTACGGCTGACCCTCTGCATGCTTGGGCTGCTGGCTCTCATCAACAGAAGATGCGCAGTAGTTCAAAGATAAAATATGATGGTCTTACCTTCACAACTGCACCTTCAAAGTAAAGTTTTTAAGCTTTTGTTCCGGTGTCCAAGTAGACGTATCCTGCATGGAAGAAAATCAGTAAGGAGTTCAAGAGCAATTTGTCCTTTAATTTTTGGCATTTGTTTGCATTTTTCTTAGTCTTAGATTATTTTTGTTATTTCTGTTCAGGAGCCCAGTGTCAGAATAATAGAGTGGGCAAACATTGCAAACTACACACAAATACTTGTCTCCAAGTGAATAATGTTTTTTATAGCATAATCTCTCTGTTTCTCACATGCACGCACATAACTGAAGCTTTCTGTTACCACCGACTGCTTCAAAATTTTTTTTTTTGACCAAAGACTTAGTGTAACTGACGATATCTGTTTAAGATGATCCATAGTTTTCAAAAGTGCAGGAGCCAAAAGATGTGTCGAAAATCCTTCCTGGCGCCTCCAGGGCAGTTTCCAGCCACGCCTGTTGCTGTATTTCAAGTGTCACAGCTCCCTCCAGTGGGAAGATGCGGGCAGCAGGAGCAGGTTTCTGCAGACGGCAACGAAAGCTTTCAAACCTCAAAACCAAAATATTAAAAACACGGTTGTTTTTTTTTGTTTGGGTTTGTTTTGTTTTGTTTTCTTTTGTTTTTGTCTGAATACAGTAGCTGATTATCACTTCTCCCCTGTAAATATAATAATATTTGAAACAAAGATTTGTATAAAATCAGAGAAAATTAAGCTACAGGGACCAGATTTTCATACAGACCCAAACCACTTATTTCCTGTTGACTACCACATAAATAGATTTGTTCGTATGAGGAGGGTGGCAAGGCTTATGAAACCACGATGTCTGAGATGCACTAGGATGAGGAAAGTTTTCTATATTAATGTCCTGCTGGTATCATTCTCCAGGATCAAATAACTGCAACAGATACAACACAAAATGCATGTCATTCATTTGAACATATGTGAATTGGTGTAGGTTTGCTTTCTTAGCACAGGTTACTGGTGTTTTTGAACCTCAACAGGAGCTGATGTCTCCTTTTGTGGGTTTTCAAGCATGGCAATGGATGAAGCCGCATCCATGTGAATGACAAAATGTAGCCCAAGCTAAGTAAAGGTTCAGAATGGAAATGGGTGTGTTTTTTCTTTACAAGAACCTGAAAACACAGAGCAATTATTTTGGGAGATCTCAGATATTTCTAATTCTGGGTGTAATTTTTTCTGTGACTTTCATGTCCCAGAAGTCTTTGTGGCTTACGAGGAGATGATGCCTTGTGACATAGGCATTTTATAAATGTCTTAATTTTCCCAAATACAATAAACTGCACCATGTGTATTAATAATTATTAGATTGATAATTCGATATGAGAAGAAAATTAATTAATGGAGTTTAATGCAGTTCATTACTGCTCCTTTCCAACCAACTTCTGCTTAGATCACTGACTATATTAAGTAGTAATTCAAGCTGTAGGTTTAAAAATGGGCTTGCAGCTGATGGATGGTGCTGGCAAACCAAGGAATAGACTCAGCATGATGGTTATAGCTAGGTGTTGGCTCAGCCTACGAGAATCTGCATTAGATACAATGGCATCAGCATTTGGAGACACAACAACAGCACTACATAAATCATGTGCATTGTTATATCTTCTCAAGGTACATAAGATGTTGCCTGGCAACTGCATGTCTCCCAGCTCTGCAAACTAAGTGGTTCTCATTATGTCCCTGTGATACTGCATGACCATAGAATTAAGAACACGGACCCTGCCTGATTGCTTTAAAAATGGCATTTATTAAAAGATAAAGCTCCTTTCCCAATCATCAATATGGCATGTCTTAATCAAGCATTCTGTGCTTTTGCTTTGTTCCTAAGCATGCTACAGTGTTGTAGTTCAAGGATAATTATACAGAAGCTGTTTTATTTTCCTTGAATATTTCAGGATTTATAGAATTTATAAAACATCCTTCACATGGTCAGGGGATGCTGCTCCTTTTTTCACTGTCAGTTTGTTCTTACATCTCTGTACCCACAGAGACAAGAAATTTGGGCTATTTTGCTCTCCTATGGCTTGGACTTCTACCCTGTGTAAGGAAAGCCACTAATATGAAGACTGTCTTGTCCCATATCGGTGGGACTGCACTTTATCTGGATTTGAGTAAGCTAAGTACACTTGAAAAATTATATCCAATATATATGATATTCCCAGGTTTCTGTAAACTGTAGCTACCACACTGTATCTTAAAAAGACTGAGAGTGGAATACATTAGTAAAACACTTTAAAATCACAGCTCTGATGCACACTCTAATCCGTAGCCTTCAGTGCACTAGGCTCTGTGAAGAACATATGTAGAGAAGAAATTGTAAATCTCATAAATCTTTGTAGGCCCAGT
>NW_010141843.1:9759-13586 GCF_000699245.1 Pterocles gutturalis
TGCTGTGTCAACAGTTCCCTACAGTACACTGGCCAGGACACTCTGCAGTGTGGGAGCCACTCCTCTACTCAAGCCCACTTTGTCGCAGTGAATTAGGAGTAGCACTCCTATTTTCAGAGTGAGTACTCTAACTGGAAGATGGGTGACAGAGAGGCTGCCACGATTTCTCCACATCTCCATTCTGTGGACTCCTGCTTGCTTGAGAGCCTTAAGTAAACTCTGAGACCACCTCTTGGACTGGACTTCTTAAGGGACTTGACTTAGGAATCCCCTTCTCTTCTCTCTGCATCCCAATCAGTTTTAGGTAAAAGGAGGTACTTAGTCGCTTATAGGTAAGAAATCCCAGATACAGGTGGAAATTCAGCTACACCAAACAAGATTTTTCAAGTTGCACGGGCAAGTTTCTAGTGAGGTAAGGTGCTTTCAGCATTACTGGCAAGCTGCTGCAGAGTTCTTTGAACTGGTCTTGTGCATAGATATTCAGTTCTACCGTATTTCTTCATTTTATCAAAACCTTAGTCCCCCCCCCTTTTTTTTTTTAAATGTGTGGGTCCAAGTCACTATTGAGATTGTGCTCTTTTGGTATCCTTACATCTAATTGCCTCTTAAGGAACCTTCAAGAAGTAACTGAGTGCTAGGTCACTACTTCTAAGAAAATAGCCCTAGGACATCATCTAAGAGAGGATGGCATTAGTAGTACTCCCTCATATCATATTCAGCTCCGTGCAGCTTTTTCACTGTATGGTTACATGAGAATAAAGGCCAGAATTTCTGGGGCACTACTGCTTAATACTCAGAATTTTGAACACTAATTTCATGTTGCACTTTTTTTTTTCTACTGTGTGTACGGAGTCCTCACCTAATTTTGTTAAACATAAGAAATGTGCTAAACTTATAATGAATATGAGCATATACATTATAAACCAACAGGTTGCCCAGGGAGCTTGTGGAGTCTTGATTCTTGGAGATTTTCAAAAGCCATACGGACATGTTCCAGGTCAACCTGCTCCTGGTGGCCCTGCTTGAGCAGGGAGGGTTGGACCTGTTGACCTCCAGAGGTCTCTTCTGACCTCAACCATTCTGTGATTCTGTGAAACGTATAGTGCAGGGAATCTAATCAGAAGACCCAATTAATATCTGTCTCTCCCTCCTTCCTTCCCCAAACCTTCTCACCTAACTTGTAAGTGCTTACAGAGATAAAACCCTCCAGTCTCAGAACCCAAACCCATGGCAGTAGGACATGACTCTGAAGTTGGCAAGTTCAGTTTGTGGAGCAGAGCAAAGAGCCTGTTCTTAAATTTAGAGCCTTATGGGCAGCACCTAAGCAGTCACAGTGAGCTGGGGGTACTGGCAGCTGATGCATCCCATCTGAGCAGTCAGGACAGAATGATCTGGAACAAGATTTTTTGTTGTTGGAGGGTTTCTTGCTTTGGCTTGAAATTTTTAGACTGGGAGGACTTTATATCTCTTTTCATAAAAAGAACTGTAAAGGATTGACACAGGGTTATCAGTGTCTTTTAGATGCATCAAATTGGCCCAGCATAATTTAGTCCCTACAAATCAAGCACTGCAGTGCCTAATGCCAAATGCGGTCTTAGCTGTTCACTTCTCTTTTATAGTGTATGGGGAGAAGTGACTGCCCAGGAAATACCATGTCCTGTGTGGGAGCTGCCTTGTGCGGGCCAGGAGACATGGGCATGGGGGTAAGTCTGGAAACCCTTCTCACCTTTCCAGCGTGGGGATTGGTGTCTTGGCCACATGGGGCAGCTATAGCTCTTGATACCTACAGTTACTCTTTTAAAGAATGGGGCATAGTCTAGTCTTTTCCACTGGGCAGCTGCATGTGGGTTAGAGTACTCTGTCAGAAAGCATACTTGCCATAGCCAGGAGGATTCATATCCACATCTCTTACTGCCCAAGACAGTGTCCAGCCCACTAGACAATAGGCAATGCTGTCCAGGGAAGTAGTCTCTGCTCCACCTGTTAAACTGTGTGGCTGTGCAGAGAGGATAATACACACAGGACTATGAGAGAAAGAAGATGAGAGGAAGTCTTACTCTACAGTTTGGTGGGGAACCGAGATGGCGGACTCACATCTGCTCTATGTAGATATAGAGTAATGCAGAGACGAAGTAGAGAAGAGATTATCTGATTAAAAGCATCTGCAGTGCTGAGGACTTGAAGGACTTTCAAGGTTTAACCTTGAAAATAAGTGGCCTGTTTTGTACCTATAACCTTTTTTTGCAGCAGCTAAAGGGAAATTTGAAGTTACAGATGAGCTTTTCATTATTTTGTAGAAGTAAAAGCTCAGGCCCTTATCAGCCAGGCCTGGCTGAAATGCTCAGTTCCTGAAAACAGGTCATGGAGAGGTTCTGCACTAGTTAGGAAAAGTTGGCAAAGATAATTATTGCGAGTTAAAAATGTGTGCCAGATCCATTTTACTTGCATAGTTGATCTGGAGGTGGTGTAATGAACAGGTTTTGTACCAAAGCTGGACATAATGAACAGTATGACTCAGTTCTGGGAGCCGCAGGAAACAAGTCGAATCAGGTTCACTTTGCAGAGCTGCAGCTTTTGCTGACTCCTCAAGAACACCAGCAACTGCAGCTGAACCTTCCCAAAACACCCCCCAGCATATTGACATTTATCCATGCAGTTAAAATTTTCCTTTTCTTCTCAGGTTCAGTTTCTGTTTGATGGATTTAAACAGCTCCTTCCTTTGTCTGAATTCAATGGAAGACCTCAGGGCTGGTGAGTCAGTACTGTCCTTCAGGTATTTGGCATGCAAAACAGGCAGTGTCAGATGTCTCCCAGGTTTGTACAAAGTCAGATATGACGCTGTGCAGTGCATGGGGAGAAAGAATCATATCAGGATGGAGAGCTAGAAAACTGATGCGTAAGCAGTACAACATCATAGTAGCTAGTAGGGAATGGGGAGGGTGGGTGAGATGCTACTACCAGAATTTTTGTGCCAGTATCAGTTGGTTTGGAATACAAGATGAAATCTCTTTTTCCTACATCCCTTCTTCCCAAAGGCTGACCATGGCATACACATTTGGTTTAAAACTGGGCTGAAGGAAAAAGGCCATTATTACTTGGTGGAAGAGCAAGAAGTTTTCCTCTCCTCCTGGTGGGGTTGCACTGCTGTGCAGCAGAGTATGCAACATTCACTGGTCCAGGAAGAGAGCAAGGGACCAAGAGGAGGAGTGTAATTCTGTAGCCTGATGCTCAGGGTAGTCAGTGGGAGTCATAGAAACCTGTACACTTATCCCAGCTTCAAAGTCTATTTTTCCTTTCAGTAATCTAGTGACTACTCATTGCAAAATCTGCAAATGGCAGTGAAACTGAATCCACTGCTCCCCTCTTGCCGAGGGCCATTGTAAGCCCTCAGCTGAGTGCCAGCACCTGCCCTTGGGAGCAGCTGGGTCCTGCCTGGAAGGTGGCACCTCGGTGCTGAGAAGAGCATCTCTTCACAGGCTTATCTGTGTTCAGTTTTTCCTGCTGCCTCACACTGAGTGACTCTCCACACTGTGCACAGCACTTTTGCTTGCCCAGCGGAGATGCCTGACTACCTCTGTGCATTCAATATGAAGCTGCAGTGCAGGCTCCTGGACTCTGTTTTGGGGTCCAGACATCTAACACTAAGCCCTGCAGTGCCTAAGTTTGAGCTCATTATATCATTATATCAATTTTAGACGTTAAACCTTTTTTCCTTTTCTTCTTTCTCTGGCTAAACAGCCTCTGTTGTCTGGATCTGTTTAATTACAGGTCCAGAACAGCTGTTTTGCTGCTCAGATGAGTCTGATCCTCTGTATGCCCAAAAGCAG
>NW_010141843.1:13596-25270 GCF_000699245.1 Pterocles gutturalis
TTAGGTCAAGGAGACAAGTGTGTATGCAGCAAGATTAGGTGTCTGGACAACTGGTTAGTATTTTTTGTATCACACTTACGGAGACGTATCCGAGGTCTGCTTGAGTCTTCTTCTAGGACAGGGCTATGTCCAGATTGGTATTTAGACCATATGTTTTCCCTGATTTTCATAACTTTGCTCATGAAACACAGGAGTGATTCTTCTGTCTTTAGTGTTAAGTAAGTATTTTACTTACCTTCTACTAGAACAACGCCCTGGATAAATCACCACACAAAGCAGGTACCAACGTGAAAGGAAAATTTGAATTGGCCTTTATGTGTATGTTCCAAAGCTGCTGAGATCATTTGGCATCATTCTCCTGACTTCAAGAAGGTGTAGGATTCTGTATCTTGGTAAGTATCTGGATTATGCAAAAAGCTGCATTTCTCTTATTATTTTCCAGCATTATTTCATTACATGAATCATTCCAGTATGCAAAGCTGACATGAAAATTTACAAGCCTAGGCACACAGTCCTACTTGTTCTATGTTTACTATGATGATAATAACTAATAATACTTTACTCACACATCAAAAAAATTGTTTGCCTTGGGCAAACAGAATTTCACCCAGCTTGTCTTCCATTAGCTCTTCAGAAAGGCTGGAGATTGTTAAAAAACCCTCTGTCACTTTTCTTTTTAGCAGTTTGTATCCTAACTTGAGCTTAGTCAACCCAAAAATACTCTGAAAGAGTGGCTACAACTTCCCTTGAACTGGGAAGAAAGGGCAAGTACTCTGATTTGCTATTCCTTTCTAGAAAGGAATACAATTAGTCCATCTGTAATGTTTAGAAAGCATTTTATCTGAGATCTGTCACTACCAGAAATCTCATTCTCATTAACCTCTTTTTAGCCTGGCAACTCAAATTTGAATGTGAGTGTGGAATAATTATACCAAGAAATGAACATTTCAAAGTTCATATATCACACAGCTCAAACTATGGATGTTTATTGCAATTGACTTTGTCAAGGGAGTACGAAGCTAATGTCTTTTACAGAAAGGAGGGTCAAAATTGAAGAGAAAATTATGTTCTGGTGGGAACAGTTCTCTTCTTGTCAATATTCTGTATTCTCTTTGCTGGGAAAAATTTATTTTCCCCCTTCAGCTATGCTGTCAGTACCTTGTTCACTAAGATACTAAACCAGACATTAAATGGTAGCCACAGCATTCCAGCTGAACTTCACTGTCAGAGCAGAAGATGGGGATTGCAGCACCCATGTGAGGTGGCTCTGCTGAATCTGGGCTCTTGTTCATTTTATCTTCAGTTCAGTTACCTGAGACTTCACCTCATTCTCAGTTGCTGCATCCTATGATTTTCATGTTGCTCTTTGGAATTGTTCAAAGGTTTTCAAAGTCCACCTCTTATATGTGGGCCAAAATGTATCTTCTCTTCCATCTTATACCGGACTAAGAAGTAAGCCTTTTTAATTCTTGTTTTTTAAGATGGATTCCTGGTGGGTGAGATGAGACCAAATGAGAAGTGGGACACAGGCTCCTGTCTTCCCAGCACCACAACTCCTTGCTGCTGTAGGAAGATAAAGCTGTGCAGCTCCTGGGGTGACCAGGAGGAGAAGGCAGGAGGTAGCTCTTCTCACTCTGATTTATCTCCCTTCTTTCTGCTGACACTGCCCAGTTGAGGAGCGGAGCCCACGAACAGGATCTCCACTGGTTTTGGCAAAACACTCTGCCCTACAAACAAAGAGTGTTCAGTCCCTGCTTTGCTGCACCTCTAGGGCTCTTGCAACAGTCCCATTCCCCTTAGGCCTTCCTGCAACACCATGTTTCCGCTAATCTAACCTGTCACCAAGCCAGAGTTGATCTCTCTATCCCCGTGGATTCCTGCCTGTAGCCTGACCTGTCATTCAGAAATGCCACATCCCCAGACCCCTGCTTCCCCCAATGCAGGGAGCCTGGGGGCAGCAGTGGGGGTGGCCCTGTCAGCGTCATCAGCCAGGGACAGGACTCCTGCATGTTTGGGAGCTGGGAGAGCAGAGGGCTGGGTGCCACACAGCTGTATTCCCGCTGGGGACATAAAGAGGCTCTGTTGCCTGAGCAGCCACCTCACGGATAAGGGTGGGGGTGACAGTGGTGGCGGTAGGCATGTCATGGAGGCCAGGTCTGCTCTGCCTGCAATTTTCCAGTGCCATGAAAAGTGGCTTAGATGATGAAAACTGGAAGACCTTTATTACTGAAAGTAATAAGAACAAGCTAAAAATACCAGAAGCTATAATTTAGTTTCATTTTTTTAGTCCTCAAAAGGAGGAAACTCGACATGACTTTGGGAAGAAGGCACAGAGTAAGCAGATGGTTGTACTGCTTGGGCACTTGGACTTGAACCCAGGTAAGTGAGGCACCTTCTGCGAGGTAAGGTCACACTTTAAAAACCCTATTTTTGCATAATATATAACTAGAAAAAAGAAAGTGATTCAACATGGTTACTAACTTTAATGAAGAAAACAACACATATGCTTTAAAGAAGAAACTCCTCAAGGTATAAAAATAATTCAAAAAAGGCACCCATAGTCCTATGACAAAATTGTTGAGGATTATTTCATGCCATATTTAGTCCACTGTACCCTGTAATTCTCTCAAGATGAAGGATTATTTAAAGCTGTCTGATGACAAAAAGATGAAGTAGAGGAGGAATAAAGTCTTGCGGTACAATTTAGAGAGTGAACCATGACTGTTTCTGGGTGGGTGGTATTCTGGGGTTTATGTACAGAAACACAGCAAAGCTTCCAATGTGCTTTTGCATAAACCCACTAAAAGTCTTCATGCAGAAGTGCTAACTAAACTTCTTGAAATAAATATTTATTATTTTTCTTGCTTCTCTATGATCCTTGGGGAACTTGTAATAAAGGAGCATGTAGGAGAGAAAGGTAACTTTATTCTCTGCTGCTGCAAGACCTTCAGAAACAGCTTCAAAGCAAGATGAAAATGCTTTGTGCTAAGCCACCAATAAGTTTAGTGCAACTGTGTTCAAAAGGATCCTTCTGCAAGTTAAGCTTTAGCTCACAGAGGGGGCAAGTGTCTCATTTTATGTGAGCGTCATTAGCTATGGCAAACACACACAATAATTTCATTTTTTATAGATTGCTCACACTGTGAGGACAAATAAGATAATTTTCCTCACAGTATCACGTAAGAAGAAGAGACTGCTGTGTCTTAGCTAAAAGTTCATTAGGATATTGGTGTATATTTTTTTAGCTGAGCACACAGCGATGTATGTGTTTTATCCCAGCATCTTTTCATATTTTAATAATGTCCCTCTGTAGTGGGAGGAACTAAAGAAAAAAATCCTTTGAGGAGAGGCTCCTGAGCTAGATGAAGAGCAGTTCCTCTTTGTCCCAGGAGCAGGCTTCACTCTTCTCCTGTGCTGCCCTCCCCACTGCATATTTTGCCTTGTGATGTGTATTTGCACCTCTGTGGGCACGACACCTGCCATTCGTCCTCTCCAGGTAAGTGATAAGCCCATGTCACCACGTGTTCACTCCAAGACTGGAAGGTCAGTTCAATCCCTCTTCTGACCATTTCTGGCTCGAGCTGTATCTGGCCACCACACACCTACCCTGTTCTCTTCACTCGCTGGCCATTACAAAGGACCATCACCCCTGGGGAGTGGAGGAGGCATGCTCCACTTTGTAGGGACAAATGAGCTCTCCTGCTTCTTGCACTGCAAGTTGCATCCATTGCTGCAGCAGCTGCCATCCCTGCTTCTCTGATGCAGGAATGGGGAGTAGGGCTGGCCTGGCTGGTCTGGCGGGCAGAGGCTCAGCCAGCTCCAGCAGGTACAAACCTGCAGAACCAAGAGCATCCCTCCTTCCAGGGGGATAGGACACACCTATGTGCCAGTGCCACTCTCTTCTAGGCTACCTGAGTTGCACGGAGGGTAGCAGCAGTTGGCTTACTCCAGACTAGGGTACAGAGTGAGGCAAAGCAAGGTATGAAGCATCAAGGAGCTTTGGCTGACTGTGAGACGGTGCTATGGGCTAACATGACCATGCAGATGTACCTGAAGTGTCCTCCAAGTGTCTGGCTACAAACCACAAGCCTCTGAGCACCATGGCGCAGGCTTTGCTCATCAGACCTGTGACCTTTTGTGCAGTCTGCGGGAGGGCAGGGAGCACACATCCGGCTGTATTTACTGAGAGATGATGGCACCAACCAGATGATTGAAGCAAACTTCACATTTGAGGAACAGTTCAGAGTAAGCAACAAGCCTCTGAACATAAGGAGTAAGGCAGGTACATTGTACCTGTGGTACTTGCACAGCCCCTACCACCCCACCTCCTGAGTATCTGAAGCTCTTTCTGTGTGGTGGTCCTCGCTGAGGCCCAGGCGATGAGAGACAAGTTCTGCAGTGCCCCATTTAGGAACAGCGATCAGAGACAAAGAAGTCGCGTCTTCAGTTTTAGTTAGTACTTTGACCTCAGGAGGACACCAAGCCATCACTGTGTGCTTTCTGTCTGGACCAAGGACCTGTCAGACTTGCTGTAGCATCTTTGCCATACTCAAGAAAAGCAGAGCGTGGGTCTATTGATTTACTGGCCTGTACAGTACTTGGCACAGCCTGGGATGGCTGCATTCACGCTGCACAAAGGGTACCTTGGGCTTGTGCTAGTGTTTGGCCTTCCCTTCATGAAGAGCCTGGAGACAGGCTGTATAGGAGTCACGTATGCTCCCATGTGAATAATGGCTTTGTCTTCATGCATGCAGACTAACCTGCACTTCAGTTTTAAACTATGCCACAATATGTCTTGTGTCTGCATGTGGCCATTTCTAGCTTGCTTTCTGGAACCTGAGCTCCTGGCAAGAAAATTAAGATATTGCTCATGATGAGCAGCCTGTACCGGGTTGTATGGGTGTGAATGCAATTGCTGAGCAGGAGCATCTTCTAACCATGTGGTGGTCATCTAAAAGTCAGGGCTGGAAGCCAGGATTTGGTAAACAAACTATTCCACTAGTTCTCCTTTCCCAATTTATAAATGACACAGACTCCCAACCTTGTTTCTAGTGTCTTTCCAGAGCTCTGCTGATTCAGCTGACATCTATTGCCACCTACTGTTTTCTGGTTTCCATTATCTAAAAGGGATCACAAACTTGCAAAGGTTATCCTCTTCCAAGATCTTCTTTCCATGGATGTACTTTTAAATTCTCTGATGATACGTAACAGCTCAGCATTCATTTTGATTACACAAGAATGAAAATTCATTGATGAAGAACAGAGAAGAACAGAGACTTGCTCTCCTTTTGGATCACAGAGAGCAGCTTGCTCTCCAATGGTTTCACCTTGTCTGTGATTTTGCAGCAGGCAATATAATCATAATCTCATAGAGGTAAGAGGAGGAAGGAAGGATACATTTTACATTGGCTTCAGAACTAATAATCTGAAATGTTTAGGAAAGCTGGCCCAGTGTTCAAACTGTGGATACTTTTTTCTTGGCAGGGCTTGTTTTGATCACCTAGCCTGAGCAAAGAATGGCATACGTTAATTAGGAATGAAAAGTCATCTCACTAGAACAAAATGTCACCTCACTAGAAAACCACCTGCCATGTGGAAAGTTGTGCCGTGAAACAACATCTATACTGTGAATACAAATTTAGCTGTCTTGAAAATAGAAGCTGATAGAGAGCTGGCAGAGTTGAACAGTTATAGCAAGCCAGCCCAGGCTTGGATTATCAGTGTAGCAGTGCTCACTTAGTCTAAGTTATGGAAAGCCCATGGCAGAACCACAAACTGTTGTCAGATCTCCCAGTTTCTAGGCTGGGGCTCTCTCCACCATCCCAGCCATCCTCACCTTGACAGCCAGCTACCAGACTCTTCCCTGTACTTGTGAAACGAAGTGTAGAAACCTCTCCACAGCGAAAAGGCTGAAGATTCTTCTGCAAGCACCAATTAAGCTTGGAGCTTTGCCCTCCACTTCACTGGGGGCAGGTTTGAGCCCTCGAGCACTAAGCTGTGAGGGCGTGAACAGAATGAGCTAAGAGCAATGTGCTCCATCCTTGACATGTCCAAGGCTGGAGGCCAAAGGCTTTTAAGCACCAAGGTGTGTCACTGTTAGATTACACATATCCTGTCATAATTTGCAGCAGGTTTAAAGCATTAATCTCTAAAGAGTATGCAACACGAGGAATATTTCTAAGATGAGGAAATCTACTGGATTTCTCAGTTTAAGTAAGATAAATGTAATATTTTAAAAAAATAGCCCCATACAACTGAAAAATAGTAATGATAAACTGACTGACCTTTCAGCCATCTTTTTTCTTTATAGACGTATAACGGCAAGGTACTGTGTTGGTTCCTCAGCAGCCAAGAGCAATGTGCTCTCTTCTGTAAGCACCGCTGTTGGGCCAGAGATGGTAAGGGAAGCATCCCTTCCCCCCTGCTTCCTATGCACAGTCTGCTGTCATCCATTAAGTCCACCCTCAGGAGGGCTTGCTTTTCATCTCTGTAACTGAAATAACAAGCATTTCTTGGGGGAATAGGGGAAATTTTGATGGTGGAAATAAAAGGTTTAATTTGAACACTAAGCAGCAGTTCAGGTGCAGACAGGTAGGACTAGGCTTAATAGCTGAATGAGAACAGGCACTGCAAGTAGCACAGAGGCCTATGGTAACCAGCTACAAAACCAAGCTTCTGAATAGTGTTTCTACCAGAAAGGACATAATCCTTTTTCTTTCACTTCAGAGTGACTTGACTTTTCCTCCCACAAATGTAATTTAGGAGACCCTGCTGAGAAAGAATTGAGTCTGAATGCACTTCAGTGCTAGCTTAAAGCTCACTTTCTTTGTACTGTTATCAACATACTCCTGGTAATTTCAAACTGGCTCAACCTGGGTGTTTTATAGAAAACTTTAATTTTATCCTGTGACTGGATTAAAATAAAAAAGTCTCAGGAGGTACAGTTGATGAGAAATATGGTGTTCTTACAAGAGTCAAGGCAGTATTTCTCAGGGCAAGTAGACCAAGGGATACACTGACTAGTGTAATAGTACCTTCTTAAAGAATGGTTAAAAAATTACAGCCAAATAAAAGACTGGAGTTTTGATTAACTGATCTGGTTGATTGATAGACACAGGAACCACACTTTGCCAGCAGAACAAAACCAACAGCTTTACTAATCTTTCAAGCTCCTTTTGATTACATCTGTAACAGTAAAACTCACATGTTGTTGATTTAATGATATTCTATAAAATCTAGGGAGTCCCAGAATCAAACCGTAATGATAACTAGTTCATCTTCACAATGCTGAACCTACAATGTCAGACTATAATATTTTTTTCCCTAGAAAAAAAAAAAAGATGTGATTTCCGAGATCTTATTTTGGTGCAATTAATGTTATTATTGTCATAATCATAATTATTATTAACGATTACATGTTATTATTCAGTTATGGCTACAGAGTGAATAGTTTGTAAATATTTGGTTACAGGTCTGGGGACATTACATTCTGTCTTGACGAGGAGTAAAAAAATAAAGCTGGCAAAAGACGCTGATCAAAAGCAAGCAACAGATGAGTGTAGATTCTAGTGTTGCTTGATACTGTGCCAATTCCTGCTTTATTTTTGTAAACATACTGGTTCCTGGTCCCTGGGGGATACTTGTTGATAGAATATTGACTCTCTGTGTGATAATTTCCTTCTTCATTCTTACTTATATGAAAACAATTCTTATTAAATTTATTGTGATATTCCACATCATCTGGGTGTTAGAAAAGACTGCGGATCTCTGTCCAAGTAACATAGAGCATATACAGCAAAATGTAAACTGAGTGCCTCATATTAAAGGCAAAAGTGTATAAAGAAACTCAAACATTACAATTCATTAATTTCTAAAGTTTAGCCTATAGTGTTTACACTGAGCATACCAGGGGGTTGGGCATATGGCATCACCAGTAAATTATGACACTAGTTTACACTAATACTCATGGTTATTAAGGCTAAGTTATCAAGAAAAAGCCACTATGATCTCCTACGCTGATCTGCTGCATTATACAGAGTATGAGATTTCAGGAATTAATGGCAACTTCAGGTCCAATAGTTCAGACTGAAACAGAACATGTTTTTCAGAAAAAGATCCAATCTTGGTTTAAGTACTTCCAGTGCTGGAACCCCCCCCCAAAGCTGGATGGAGATGTTTATGGGGGCAATCTCCAAAGCCTGCAGTGCTAGCGGCGATTCTGCTCCACAGCAAGCAGGCTGTTTATGGCCAAAACACTGTCAGTGTAACCTAAACAACTATTGCTTATTTGTTGTACAGTCCTTTCTCCTCTCCTCTGCAAGATGAAGTTTCTGCAAGACTAGATTCCCCTGATATTGGATGCAGTGTTTCACTAGCTAGCATTTATATTGAAGAGTTTCAAGGATATTTCATTCTGGCTTTGTGAGTCTTTTGTTTAAATCACTCATACTGAAATCCCTCACAGTAATGCTGTTTTTTCTCCCTGCATGTTACAGACAGATATTTATGTGCTGGTGGTTGTGTTTACTAAAGTGATATGATGGTCTGTGGCAAGTACCAACCAACTTGTGAGGCTCTTTCTGCCAATCCAGATGTAACCATGACTATTTATTTTCAAGCTGTTAGTGACTCAGAGAGAAATGGTGACATGTTTGACACAGAGACCTACTCCATTTTTCTTTTTGCCCTCTCTGTATTTCTTCAGCAGGCTGTAAGCTGTGGTTTGAAAAACATCAAGTAAGCAAAATTTATGTTCTTAAAGGAACAGATTTAATTCTTCTTGCAATTAATTTCTTTATTTCCTTTATATTGCTAGGCATCTAGATCAGTTCTTGTTCTTGACATACAGACTTCAGGTGAAACGGCTGCTCATTTTTTCCACCTTTTTGCCAGGGTGCAGTGGGGACCGGAGCAGGGTAGCCAGGAGCCGGGAGAGACCCCAGCACTGGCTGTGCGTTCACCAACAATATCCATCCTATGGGGACTGATCATGGAAAGATTTAATCTTCCTCTGATTACAGAGGCACAGAGGAAGCTTCAAAGTGGTCGCAATATTCCTCTGTTTTCATGCTCCTCCAAGGGTGCAGGCTGCGCAGAGGGGCCATGGCACACGGCCGCCGGTGCAGACTCACTTACTCAGTTCAAAATGTGTTCAGCCCTGGCCTCAGGAACCCCTCAGCACCCTCCTGCTTCCTGCTCATCCATGATGGGATGATTTTCTTTGCTCTTTTTAGCAGAATGTGCACTCCAGGAAAGCTTCTTCACGGTGAGGGTGACAGAGCACTGGACCAGGCTGCCCAGAGGGGTTGTGGAGTCTCCTTCTCTGGAGACATTCAAAGCCCGCCTGGATGCATTCCTGTGCGATCTGATCTAGGTGTTCCTGCTCCGGCAGGGGGATTGGACTAGATGATCTTTCGAGGTCCCTTTCAATCTCTAACATTCTGTGATTCTGTGATTCTCCTGCTCGACTGGCAGCTGCCCTTGGACATGCTCCATGCAGGGTTTCCAGCTCCAAAGCTGCCCCCTGCAGTTTCCATGCTGGGCATCCTTTGTGCATCTGTCAACGTGGATCCTCTATTCTCCTCTCACCATGGCTGGTTGTGTCCCATCTCATGATCTTTCCTGGTGAACACTCCAGCCAGCGTTCAGCCTAACTGCTGCTTTGTTTGCTTAGTTTTCAGATGTGAAGGTTCATCTTGGGCCTATCGGGACACCCAACAGATCTGCTTCATTTGGTCTGCTCAGGTCTTTTTATTCCACTGTGCGGATGAGTCGTTATCTGTGAGAGCTTTCCAAAATAAACAGCTTGAATTTACTATGTAAATATGTATTAGATAAATGAGGTTTACATCAAAATACACATTGAAAGAGGATTTCAAGAAAAAGACACATAAATCTTCCTTTGAAGAGCACCATATCATAAAGTGCTATTTTCCTCTGGTGAAAAGGTGTCATACGAAAACTGGCCTGGCTACACACCATTTTTCTAAACACTCATCATGGACATGCTCCATTTACAAATTTGGGATAAAAAGACACCCAAAGCAATTGCACTTCAATATTCCTAATTGATACCAGCCTGTAACCACAGAAAAATATCTTTTTTTTCTACTCATACCACCTGGAAAAAAAAAGTAATTTAATATACCCCTCTGCTCTCGTGAGACCCTACCTGGAGTACTGCATCCAACTCTGAGGCCTCCAACGTAAGATCTTTAAGGTCCCTTCCAACCCAAACCATTCTGTGATTCTATGATTCTGTGATCCTAGCAGTTCTGGGGATTCCCAAAAAGAAAAGTGTATTACAGAAAATCCTTTCCTTCTGTGTATGTGGTTCATGATCATTACAAATCCTATTCATCAAACAGTTCTGAAAATACTCTTCATGTGCTAGAGTGGTTCCAGCAACAAGCCCCTTATCTGCGCTGAGCACTGGCAGGGTCGGCTTGCATTTCTGCTCCTTAGAAGCAAGGAGACAGAGAACATCTTTGCCAACATTTTGCAGGGTGCTCTTGATACCATGGGCCTGTGTTTCATCAGTGTCTCAGGAGTTAAACATTAGTAAATGTGATCATCAGAGGAAAATTACTGGAACAAACATGACTAAATGGTTCCAGCCACCTGCTGCTTTGAGGAAGTCATCGTGCTTATTAAAAAGTAAGATGCAAATCCAAAACAACTTTTAAGAGCACAAGGTGTTGCTGTGGTTGTCACACGTCTGTTGTCCTGGCTTCAGCTCTTTGGATCTTACCAGAGCATAATACTGCTCTGGCTAGTCGTAGCTGTTCAGGGCATCCTAGGGGAAAATCTTCAGACAAAGCAGGATGCGAGTGCTTTTCTGCACGTCCCTTCCATTCCCATTCAGAGGCAAGTTGCTGTTGATGAAAGATCATGGCTTTGAGGTAGAGAATGTGTTACCAGTGTGAAGATGGAGGGCACCTTGCTTTATAGAGGCAACTTGTGCATGTATGACCTGGGGGATTAGGAGCTGAAGAGAGCTGAGAGAAGGAGGGTTTGAGAAATATTCTGTAACTACACAGGTTAGTAGTCCAGAATTGCCAAGTACTCTTTGCAATACTCTTTTACAGCACTGCAGTTTATTACCTGGCTTGGCTAAAATACTGGGATGAGGTGAGGAATGAGAATAGATGCCACAGCACAGGCAATGCCAGCTCCATGTCTTCTGAGGGTACGCCTGTTCAAATAACTGCATGCATTTACTCAGGGGCACAAGAGGGGACTGAGAAGCTAACTCTAAATGCATTTCCTAAAATGGAGCATTCTTTGCTATTTTCAGAAGATTATACTGGTTCTGTTGTGAAATAAACTAGATATATTTCCCTGATTGTTCCTTTCTTGAGAAATGTAGCTCTTCTTGGAACAAAAAAAGGTTCTACCAGATCATTAAACCACGTAATTATCTCAAACTTCATTTAATTAAGGATTTCAGTATTGCTTTATTATTGCTTAAATAAAAACTGTCTACAGCTCTGCTCTCTACAGTTCGTGTTTATTCAGTTTCTCCAGCAAACCAGTACTTTCTGTGAAAAGTCTGTGGGCGAAAAAAAAGGGTGAGCAAGAGCTCATCTACTTCCAATGAACGGAATTAAATGTGAGTTTTAAAAAGCAACATCTGAGGGTTTATTTCCTCATTCCTGATTCAGATTTCAGCAGG
>NW_010141843.1:25301-28265 GCF_000699245.1 Pterocles gutturalis
ATTACCAGCCAGAAGTACAACAGGAACAACAAGCTGGTATGACAAGCAGGGCACGGATACAGGAGCACAGCTGGCATCTTCTTTGACTCTGTATTGCGCTCTCAGCTGCTTGCAGTGAAGGATGTACAAGCATGTGGTGCCCACAGTGCTGTCCATGTGACAAACTGTCCATCTGTTCAATGTACCTACCGATAATCCAGACTGATTAGTCTAAACCAGAGTCCACAGAGATCTCATGCTGTGTAATGTCTGTTATAACACTGCCTTTCTTGTTTCAAGTGTTATTTGTCCTTCCTGTGGCTGCAAGGGATGCTTGAACTGTAATAGACTTACTACAGGACCTGTGGTGCAGAAACACTTCTTAATGAGTTGGGCCAAAAGCACTTGCACATGGGGCGTTATGATAAGCTACTAATGCTTTGTCTGCATCACTGGCCTTCTCTAAATGCTGTTGTGTTCACTGCAGCCTCAGTGGAGTCAGTTCCCAGTGAACAGCAAGGGATGACTCGGTAAGACTAGTCTTTTGCTATTGCAATGAAGAGAGACACTTCTGGCATGATGATTCCAGTAAGGCTTCTCACCAGAGTGCCTTGGAAATCACATCTGGCAGAGGTGAAAGTCACACGGTAGCTGCACTGAAGCAAAAGCTCTTTGACTTTGTCTACCCGAAATTGCGTGAGTAGCACACGGCCATGAAAACCCACCACTGACCATCCGAGGCGAGGAGGATACTCGGGGAAGGTAGACGGCAGAAGCTGTCGGACTGGGTGTGACTGGGATGGAGTTTACTTTCCACATAGCAGCCCTTGTGCTGCTGTGGTTTGGATTTGTGACTAAAATAGTGTCGATACCACCAGTGTTTTTGCTATTGCTGAGCACTGCTTGCACAATGTTGATGCTTTCTACTTTTGTCTCTCTGCCCCCTCCCCTGCAGTGAGTAGCACTGCCAGCACTGGGCAGCAGCATAAATATTGCCTATGGGATTACTGGGACCCCACAGCATCTCGTTACAGCCTCACATTCTTGACTTGCATACCCATTGCAACTACTGAAGTGTCAAATCAGTAGCAAACTGTAGCTTTTCAAACATCCATCATTTCAGTATGCCAGTAATGTTACAATGTTGTGTTAAAGAGAGAGGTGCTGAAATTTTGCACAGAATCCTCCTCTGATCCTTTTGAAGCTGAGGTAGAAGATACTTCAGGAGGAGATAAAATATTTATTCAAACTTGTTAATTAAAATATTATAAAAAATTGCTTCTTTAATCACCAGAATCAAAGACAGGATTACAGTTTAGCCTGTAGTCCTACCAGACACATTGCTTCTTTTCTGTTTCGCTCTTTAGGGGCTGGGCCTCAACTGAAATGCTCAAATTTTGTCTTCCGGTTCATCCAGTCATCGAAAGCCTTGAAAATCTTAGAATGGTTTGAACTGGGAGGGACCACGAGTGATCCCAGACGTTGCTTCTCCAAAACTGGAATAGCAGGACTTGTTACTACTGCCAGAACCCCTGCTGTCTCTGTGCTTCTGATTTCACTCCACCTCCAACACCATGCCATGCATTTATTGTTAAATAAAACCCACCTGCTCAGAGATCTCAGCTCCCTTCACGCCTAAGCATTTAGCTTTCAGGAAGCCCAACACAGGAGGTCAAGCATGTCTGGGATAAACCGTGGAAAAATCTACCCAAATCCTCACTGCCTCAGTCACTGGCAGTCTTTTGTCTCTGGCAAGAGTACTTTTACCCTCCATTACTGAGTCACTTCACTGGTGACTATTGAAACAGTGGCCTCCAGGATATACACTTAATGTGAGTAGTAAAAGTATCACACTGACAAGTTTCTTAGAGTGGGAAGTGAAGCTACTGTCTTGGGCAGTGCTTGAAGATATTCAAAGCACACGTTGCTACTGCTGTCCCCAGTCCTCATTTCTCCATGCTGTTGGAGCCTCAAGTTTCTGTCCTCCTGCCCCTCCTTCAGTCTCGTGCCCTAGTCCCACCCATGTGAAATGCAGGCTACAAAACACTACCAATAAGGTCACCAAAACTCACACTGCTATTTGACTGTGGGTGATAAATGAGAAAATATGAAGGTGAAAACTTCGTATTTCTTATTTCTTTGTCAAGGGTTGCTGCAAGTTCATAAAATATACAGTGAGCATATTTGTCCCTCTCTCTTTTCTGCCTACCGAACTGTTGCAAGTCAGCTGCTGCATTTTGCAGTCTAACATATCTTTCACGTGAACATTATGTTATGCTTGCTACATGAAACAGCTGGGAAATCATTAAAAACGTTTTTGAAAGGTTTATGCTTTTCATACAGCAATTAGGTATCTCAAAGTGATGTATGGTCATTCCAAGACTCTGGATCATAACAAAATGTCTTCCTTCAGTATCATCTGTTACCTCTATTTGTAGCAGAAGGTAGGAGGATATCCATAATCATGAGTAGCATTTGGGGAGGTGACTACACTGTATGACTTTGCAGCCTGAGAAACCAAAATTAGCCAAAGCCCTGAAGGAGAACAGCCACCTCTAATGAAAGATTAAAGCAATCAAGACACCGGATAACGGTGTTACTGGTAGGTTGTGAATTCAACAGGGAAAAGCTCTGATCCTTTGACAGAACAATTTAATGTTGTGTGAAGGAGGTTCAATCAATAACTGAAACACTCTAATTAAAGTCAACAAAGTTGTTGCTCTATGCCCCATAAATGTGTCGTTGATTACAAGCGTAAAAGCAGGTTAAGTACTTGATTTGAGTATTAAACAGAAAAGTACTAAGATGTCCAGTTGTCAGCGCTCTTTAAGAAAAAATATTTTTAATGGATTTGTAAACCATATAAAAAAATCACAATGAGAAAATACAAACCAATATCAGAAGTTGCTGGGATACTCATAGCAAGGTACACTCAAACTCACAAAGTTTAAAAATACATGTCCTGGGTTAAGCAGAGAGTTAACT